>NW_024819349.1:0-1942 GCF_019175285.1 Sceloporus undulatus | reverse complement strand
CTTGGCGCGCTCCCCCCCCGCCCGCGTGCCAAGGCAGCAGGCAGGCAGCCACCCACCGCCTCCTCCACCTCGCGCGCCTCCACGCGACCGCGCTAGGCACTTCTTTGGGCCCAGGAGGTGGAGGCGGAGCCAGAGGAGGAGGAGGATGAGGCGGTGGCTGAGGGCCCGCCGGCTGCATGAGCAGCCGTGCGTGGCCAGAACAAGAGAAGGAAGCAGAGGAGGAGGAGGTGGGTGGCCGTGGGCGGGGCAGTCCCACCTTTGGCGCAAAACTGGACTGGGACCGGGACCATAGCGCCAAAAGTGGGTTTGTCCCACCTACCGGTGGGAGATAGCATCCCTACTCATAATATAAAAACACATTAAAACAACATTAAAAAACAATTAAAATAGCCTAATTAAAACAGTAAAAAGATAAAATATTTAAACATACAAAATTTAAAACATAAAAAGGTTAAAAAAATAATCTAAACCAATCCCCCCCCCCCCCCCCCAAAAAACAAAGCCTGCATGATTTTAAAAAGCTTAATGGAATAAAAATGTTTTTGCTTGCTGGTGAAAGGCCAGCAGGGAGGTGGCCAGCCTAGCCTCCCATGGAAGGGAGTCCCAGAGGGTGGGAGCCGGCACTGAGAAGGCTCTCTCTTGTGTCCTCACCAAAGGAATCTGGGATGGTGGTGGGACCAAGAAAAAACCTTCTCCAGAAGGTCTTAGGGCTCTAGGTGGTTTGTATAGGGAGATACAGAGGCTATACAGACTGGCATCAAAGACTGGCATCAGGGTGGAACAGTGGCATAGCATCCACATGATGCACACCCCAACTCTGCCCCCATGCCGGTGTGATGTTGCGTGCTCCACCACACGGCGGGCGGTGTCACAGAGCTCCTCTGGTGCTGCATCCAGATGCTGCAGTGCCAAAGAAGTGCTGAAAAGCAGTGGCACCGGCGGCTGTAGCCACGGAAAGGCCAGACTGGGGCCACAGCCCCGATACAGAAAAGAAAGAGGCAACTGCAGCCACCTCTTAGGGGTGGCCCCATACTTTCTTAAATAGTCCTGACCTAAGTTCTATTGGCCTCCACAACAAGTCTTTATGGTAATTGAGCCAATACAAACGGCCCTTTCAAATGCCATCTTATCTAAAAATACAGATCCCTAAACATCTCAGAGAGGCATTTACCCGAGCAAGATTCGACCAACTTGATACCATGGTAAGACATGGAAGATTCCAGGGTATCCCTTATAACAAACGAATTTGTATTTGTGGGGATCATGAAATTGAGGATCTAGCACACATTTTCTTTAGTTGTAATTTGTACCAAGCAGAAAGGGATCAATATCTTCATCCCTATATTAAACGAACAATATACTGGGAGACCCACATCAGAACATCATACTTTATGAGTGGACAAGATTCAAAAATCTCTATTGCTACAGCTCGGTTCCTTCATAAAGCATCGCTGTTGAGATCTAGATATGTTGGAATGATTGGTGTTAATTGTAAGGGGGATGAACAGATTTGATGTATGTCGACGGATATTTTATGTTACTTTTGCCTCCCATTTCAATTCCAATTTTAATTCTGTTTTATTCCCTATGGTAACTATCTTACATACTATTGTTTAATTGTTAACTATTTTATTTTATCTGTTTACTAGTATATCCTTTAGCACATATTGTATATCTTTTAGTTATACATAAGCTGTAGACAAGTAGTGCATGTTCTGGTTCTGGTGCACGCTTAGGTTATGCATATGTATTTATATTGTATGGAGGTTTATTGCACCTAGTGCACTGTATTTACATTTTATATATAGCTGTGTGATACTGCTTTTTATTATGTTACTAGTATTTTGAAACGGCCCTTGGGCTACTCAATAAATTGTATTGATTGATTGATTGATTGGTAAAAATTGTTCTGCTCTGAAAGTTTGTCAAACTGCAGCTCCTA
>NW_024819348.1:0-1942 GCF_019175285.1 Sceloporus undulatus | reverse complement strand
TTCTAAGGATATTCTGTGTTATCTTTGATTGTAAATCTGTTCTGCACTATAATTACTGTTATCATAATGTTGATCTCAGGCCCACAGCAACTTTGAGCCAGGTCCCCATCTCAAAATGACTCTGTGATATTAAAAACAAACAAAAAAAAACCTGCTTATGATGAGATTTGTTTAATTTGTATTCTGCTAAATCTGACATCAATTTGAATTAGTACTCTTGATAGTATTTTCTCTGTCCTTTCCCCCTGTCCATTGAATGGTTTAATTTGCCTAGATTTCGAAAAAGTAAGCATATGCAAAAGAACAAAAATGTTACCATGAATTAAACTAACAAATGCTTTGATGCATGTTAAATATGAGAAAGGGAGGTTCCTGTGTAACTTGCAACATGAAACCAAACTTGCAGAACCTGGAATACAAATCGACAAAACAAGCTATCTTGTTACTATAAAGCTATCACAAACAACCTCCTAGTCAGTTAGCTTTACAAAGAGGGCTTTTGGAAATGAGGGTATTACGAGTGAAATATCATGTATTGCACATTTCTGCATTCAAATCAGATGTTTACAACCCATTTAGAATTCCAAGTAAAAGCTGGTTCTCTTGTTCTATCATGTTCAAGTTCATTTCGTAAACACGGGAAGCAGGGAAGGAACCTAGCTCAGTTATAAAGCATGTGCTTTCAATACAAAAGGCCCCAAGGCCTGTCCTTGATATCTCCAGGTAGGTCTGGAAAAGAAAGAATTTACATTCTTATACTGGAGAGCTGCTTTGTGTCACTTTGGAGGTATGCTATTTAAATGATGCATGCGTCCTAAGAGGCCAGAAGCCATGCCAAACCTACGCTCCAGTCCTAAGGACTGGTACGCAGCTTTGGTGCAGCTTCTGGCATCTTAAGATGTGGGTATAATTTAAATAGCATACCTCCAAAGTGACCCAAAGCAGCTTTATTTTGGCCTGTCTGTTTGGGCCCTATGTTAGAGAGACCAATGGTCCCCTTCCACCACCACATTCTGGTGTCATCCTATGCAGATGATGCACAACCAGACTGCACTTCTTTTTCAGGCAGTCCAAACAATATCCAGCATGTCCTACACCAAAACTAGGGCATAACAAGGTTAAAACTAATTAAAATAACATACATGTTGCTCTAGATCTTCTGGAAAGATGCAGAGCCCTCTGTTTCTGTGCTGTAGTGGCTGTCTACACAGGAATCCTACTGGGCCACCTGACATGTCTCCCACCATGGATCATTTGTTCTGGGGTCAGAACAAGGCACTCAACATCTGACCATCGCTGGCCTAAGAAGTGAATGACCTGCGATGGTAGTAAGTGTGCTAGGTGGCCCAATAGGCCCCCATGCAGACAGTCACCACCGCACAGAAATGGAAGCCAAGGTAATGGGGGCAGGTTGGGGCAACTGAGGCCAGGATACTCGGGACTGCCTCTGGATTATCCTGGCCAGTGCAGACAAGGCTTAAAGCAGCTACGTTCCTACCTACAATCTGAGAATTTAGTGTTCTACAATGTGTGGAATCCATCCCCAAAACATTTTGTTCTACTTTTTTGAAACCCTACCTCCTTTTCTAAAAAGACTTGGAGTCTGTGCCTCAGAAATCATCAATGCTAGTTGAAATTTTGGTTTAGCTGATATTTGGAACCACCAACAATGTGCGGGGAAACCAGAAATTCATGTTTCACTACAGGGCAAATTTCAGTGATAATTCTTGAAGCCCAGAAGTTTTGTTTCAGGGAAACAGCTGGAGATCATAACCCTAATCTTGCTATACTAGGCTACCAGAGGTGTGTCATTTATTTTACAACATCAGAGATAACTTTATACTATTACAAGAAAGGCCATCAGTAATTTCAATTAACATACAGAGACCTCTATCAATAATGCTTTGTCATTTTGCACTTAGAAATAAGTTATTTCCCCCCC
>NW_024819347.1:0-1942 GCF_019175285.1 Sceloporus undulatus | reverse complement strand
ACAGCGAGGACAGAGCGGTGGGCTGATACATGGTATGGGGGCAGTGAAGAGATCCGTCTTGACAGCTTTTTTAAAGCTGTCTAAGCTGGCAATTTGACGGATCTCGTCTGGCAGACCGTTCCATCGTTTGGGAGCAATTGCAGAGAAGGCCCTCTGGGAGGTAGCAGTTAGTCTGGTTTTTAAAGGCTGCAATAGATTCCTCCCAGAGGACCTGAGGGTGCGGGGCGGATTATATGGAAGCAGGCAATCCCTCAAATAGGTTGGACCCAAGCCATGTAGGGCTTTAAAGGTTATAACCAACACCTTGTACTGTGCCAGGAAACTAATAGATAGCCAGTGAAGAGAGAACAATGGCAGGAAGTTGGACTGGATGGTCCTTGTGGTCTCTTCCAGTTCTATGATTCTGTGATTTTTGGCCATCACATCACTAAATTGTGATGTTAACAGGGCAGTGTGCAAGAGCAGACTTGTTTTCTGCTGCTCCAGAGAATAAGACCCAGAATAATGGATGCAAGCTACAGGAAAAAAGATTCCACCCAAACATTAGAAGGAACTTCCTGGCAATAAGAGCTGCTCGAAGTGGAATACACTCCCTCGGAGAGTGGTGGAGTCTCCTTCTTTGGAGATCTTTAAGCAGAAGCTTGATGGACATCTGTCAGGGATGCTTTGATTGTGAGTTCCTGCATGGCAGAGGGTTGGCCTGGATGGCTCTTGTGGTCTCTTCCAACTCAATGATTCTATGATCTGTCCTTGGATCCCAAGAGCTGTGCTAAGAGGTGGACCCTTAAACACATAGATATTGCCCATCTTTGGGTTAAATTAATGAGCCCTCCATAGAAAATGTGGACTTTGAGGCATATTTAAAGGCATACCCTTTGATATAAGTGTATGTGTGTGTGCATGCACGCGCGCACTCATGCACACATGTGCATGCATGCTCAGACATGCCTTCAAGTTGTCTGTCAACTTAAGGTGACCCTATGAATTTCATAGGGTGTTCATAGGCAAGGAAAATTCATAGGTGGTTTTGCCAGTATTTTTCTCGTATATATAGCCTACAACACCTGGTACTTATTTGTAGTCACCAGTCCAAGTACTAACCAAGAGGAATTGGACAGAGATATTCCACAGAATGGAAGACTACATTGACTTAGGGTGCATCTGCGTTGTAGAAATAATGCAGTTTGACCCCCACTTTAACTACCATGGTTCCATTATACAGAATCTTGGGATTTGCAGTTTTGAGGCACCAGCACTCTTTGGCAGAGATGGCTAAAGACCCTACAAATCCCAGGATTCTATAGGACAGAGCTACAACATTTAATGTCCTGTCAAACTGCATTATTTCTACAGTGTAGACACACCCTCACCCAAGTAAAGCACCCCTTTTGGGGAAAAAAAACATTTTGAAATTGGTTATAATAAGGGTACAGTGGTGGTTGGTTTTGTCTATAGCTCTTTACAGTACTGCTTTAACTAGATTTGCTTTGGGTGAGTGTTTTCCCTCCCTCAATTGTGATTTTAGCATGATGAGATTGGCCGTTTTATTTTTAATTGGACATTATTGTTACAGTGGTATTGATTTGTAAGCCCCCTCAAGCATAGGAGAATCAAAGTAAAAGTGAATTAGTGAAATGAAAATAAGGAAGGAAACAGTTTTCTGTCTGCTTCTTCTCATATTGCCCAATTCTGCACACATTACCTTGAATGAATCTCATGATACTGTTTTTTAGAGGGGAGGTTCCATATACACCCTTCTGTCACCAGTAAAAGAACCTTTTGTCTGATCAAATAGTAAATCACTGTGTGGAATTAAAGGCAGTTCTAACAAAGTGAAGAAGTTTCTGATTGTTTCTGCCTGGCAGAAACATACAAAAGGAAACTGATGTGATTGGGGCACTTCTGACACCCGCACCCTCTTAGAAGGCAATCAAAGGCATTA
>NW_024819346.1:1065-1942 GCF_019175285.1 Sceloporus undulatus | reverse complement strand
ATGTTTTCCACAGTGCTGGCATTTATGTGACTTCTTTCTTTTATGGATTCTCTCATGACTGACATGTTCTTCTGTAAACAATGACAATGACAGACAAGACTGAATCTCAGCATTAAGAGAAGAAGGTGTTACCCCAAGATTTAGCCCCACGTTAACCCCTCCCTATGTGAGATTAAATTAATTTGGGCACATTACACATGCGCCAAAAGTACGCGCTCCACACATACTAGGGTTAGGAAGGGGCATACTAGGGTTAGAAAGGGGCATCTATTCTAGACAGCCCTGAACTCTAGTATGCGCAGAGAGTGAACAAATTGACACCCTTCCACACAGGCACCGCCATTTTGATGTCACAGATGCATAGCGTCCAGATGTTGCATGGCAGAAGTGACTCTGCAAGTGTGCGACTAGCACCTCTCGGCGCCACTTCTGGGGTGCAGAAAAGAAGCGCCATTTTTGAGCTGCTTTTTTGCTGTGTCTGGAAACTACGCGGTTTGGCCACTGCGGTTCCTGGACACAGCAACAGGCAGCACCGGCAAACCACCACTTTCAGGCCGTCTGTAACGTGCCATAGTTGGTGTGAGTGACCCGAGCATAACCCTGTTCTGGATGCTCTAAATCCATATAATGATTGTATCCATTCTCGTAGGAGCTAGCAAAGAAGAGATTGTAGGGGAACTGCCATAAGGAAATCAGTGGAAGCAGATAGTCAGACAGTTGGAAAATATTCCAATAAATATATGTAAAAATACTTCGATTGAAAAGTGTCATCATTTCCTGTGAGACTGCCATAGAGTGCAGAGTCAGAGCACATGGCATGATGCAAGCTAACTGCAGAGGATGCTTCATGCTGTGTGGCACCAGGAGATGACTCACA
>NW_024819346.1:678-965 GCF_019175285.1 Sceloporus undulatus | reverse complement strand
TCCTTTTTGGCTGAAGTATTTCCACCAAGCACCCATTTCATTTAATTAAGTTTCAGACAATGTTTTCCCCATACAAAATACTTTCTAAACCAATTTAAACCTTTTTAAATGCTCGCTTTCTGTCCCCAAGCAACAATTTCAGTATAAATATCAGCCCCAATGGGCTGTTCTTCAGCGTCAGTCCAGTTGCAGACAGACCCTCTGTTGATTTATATTGCTAAACCTCTCTACACTCACCAGCCCCACTTGCCATTAAAGTTACTGTCTTCTCTCCCCATTCTGGACCC
>NW_024819346.1:0-578 GCF_019175285.1 Sceloporus undulatus | reverse complement strand
TCCTTTTTGGCTGAAGTATTTCCACCAAGCACCCATTTCATTTAATTAAGTTTCAGACAATGTTTTCCCCATACAAAATACTTTCTAAACCAATTTAAACCTTTTTGAATGCTCGCTTTCTGTCCCCAAGCAACAATTTCAGTATAAATATCAGCCCCAATGGGCTGTTCTTCAGCGTCAGTCCAGTTGCAGACAGACCCTCTGTTGATTTACATTGCTAAACCTCTCTACACTCACCAGCCCCACTTGCCATTAAAGTTACTGTCTTCTCTCCCCATTCTGGACCCACAGCAATTGGATTCGAGATCAATCTAGGTCAGTGATGGCAAAACTATGGTACATGTGCCAGAAGTGGCACTCAGAGTCCTCTCTGTGGGCACATGTGCCATTACCCCAGCACAAATTTTGCCAGAGTTTGTTACTAGAAAGCCAGAGGGACACGGCAATTTGCAATAAATAAGTGGCTTTTGGGTTGTAGTTTGGGGACTCGGCCTCTAAAAGGTTCACCATCACTGATCTAGGTAATGTATTACCATTAGCAAAGCCTCACACTATTCACCACTCCCACCTTTGTTACC
>NW_024819345.1:0-1942 GCF_019175285.1 Sceloporus undulatus | reverse complement strand
ACTGTCGAATAACCCTTACTGTCAGGAAGTTCCTCCTAATGTTGAGGCGGAATCTCTTTTCCTGTAGCTTGCATTAGTTTGTTGGAAATATCACTTTCTTGAGAATGGCTAGAAACTCAGGAAAGTGGGAGAGATTGTTGAATCTCAGTAGCAGAGCATACACAGAGGAATATGAGTGAGCAGGAAAACTAGGTCCACTATATCTCCCAGTCGCACGTGTCCCCAATAAAAACACAGTCACTTGGTTAAAGTGAATAATAAAACAAGTTTACTTACAAAAGCATGTAGTATGAAGTAACACACAGGTCGAGCTTCATGTTGCAAGAAAAATAAGGTAGGAAAAAGTAGGTTACATACATCTCAGAAAAGTTTCTTCTCAGCATGCAAGGAAGGCATCTTCTCTTGAGCAACGAGAGGGCAAGAGAGAGATGGTGCCTCTTTCTCTCAGGGACAAAAGGCAAAAGGTGTGCTCTTGGGTAAACAGAAAATGGAGGAGGGGCTGTGAGTAAACAATAAGACCATCATAGACATGCATTACTAGAAGGTCTCGGCATGTGAAGTTGCTGTATCCCAACACAGTTGCTCCGGGTCCTAGTCTCCGGAGCAGCAGAAAACAAGTTAGCTCCCTCCTCAGTATGACATCCCTTCAAGTATTTAAACAGGGCTATCATATCACCTCTTAACCTTCTCTTCTCCAGGCTAAACATCCCCAGCTCCCTAAGGCGTTCCTCATAGGGCATGGTTTCCAGACCTTTCACCATTTTAGTCACCCTCCTTTGGACATGCTCCAGTTTCTCAACATCCTTTTAAAATTTTGGTGCCCAGAACTGGACACAATATTCCAGGTGGTGCCTGAACAAAGCAGAATAGAGTGGAACTATTACTCCCCTTGATCTATTCTAGACACTATACTTCTTTTGATGCAACCTAAAATCGCATTGGCCTTGTTAGCTGCCGAATCACACTGTTGACTCATGTTCAATTTGTGATCTACTTGGACTCCTAGATCCCTTTCACACGTTGTCTTGTTCAGCCAGGTGTCCCCCATCCTATATCTGTGCATTTCATTTTTCAGCCCTAAGTGCAGTATCTTGCATTTCTCCGTGTTGAAATTCATTTTGTTAGCTTTGGCCCAGCTTTGTAGTCTACCGGTATTCAGATCATTTTGAATTTTGATCCTGTCCTCTGGGGTATTAGCAACTCCTCCTAATTTGGTGTCATCTGCAAATTTGATAAGTATACCCCCAATTCTGTCATCCAAGTGATTGATAAAGAATGAATAAAGAAAGACTAAGACTCCAAAGGTCAATCCCCATAAAATGCATGTACTGTGAATGGATGGTTTGTTGTCCTGAGAGGGGATGCTCAACTTCATCTTAGGTTGGGATGCCCCAACCCTGACATCCCTGGTGGAGTGGTCATCTACAGCCAGGTAATATCCCAGTCAGACTTACTGCCATACACTGTATTACTGAACATGCATTTGAAGATTTTTCATCTGCTGTACAATGTACCTTGAAGACCTCTCAGAAAATACCATTGGTTCAAAATGCAGCCATTAAACTGAAAATTGAAACAAATGGAACATATCCTTTTGTTTTTACCAACCACACTGGCTGTTGGTTCACTCACACACAGTTAAAGTGCTGGTGATGATGCTCAGAACCTTAAAGACTTCTTGTTCAGTATGAACAGGCTCTTTTCAACCTCTCCCAACTTTTGGAGATGAGCATGATGGCAATATGAAAAGGGGCCTTTTAAGTTGTGTCCCCGCATCTGCCATTGTAGTTAAATTAAATTATATTTATCGAGCCCTCAGACTACTTTCCAGCAGCCCCTGCAAATAGTTGATTCAGGCCTCTGACAAAGTTAATCTGTCCCATTCCTGGTAGCCAGTCACTAGAAAAAGCCCTGCCAACTGCTGGCTCTGGCCTCACTCATT
>NW_024819344.1:0-1942 GCF_019175285.1 Sceloporus undulatus | reverse complement strand
TGGGAGCCAGGAGGGGAAGGCAGGAGCAAAGCCAGGATTTCCTAGCTCTGTGAGGAGAGAAAGGGACCTCTGGGAAGGGCCAGGAGAGGGGCCTTGGGGATTGGGAGGCAGCCACCAACCTCACAGATTATACTGATGATAATAATAATAAGTTTTATTTGTATTTACCTGCCTCTCTCAATGGAGTGAGGCGGTATTACAACCGTAAAATAGCCACAAAACAACAATAACATCCAATTTACACACAGTAAAACAACAAAACGCTTAAAACTCAATTTGGGACAAATAAAAACATCATTTAAAATGCACAGTTGTGATCAGAAGTGGGATTTTTCCTTAAGATCTTTAGAAGAGGTCAGCTGGGTAAGCCTGCCGGAAAGGATGCATCTTAAGTGCTTTCTTGAAAGCATTCAAGGTGGTGATCAGATGGATCTCCTCTGGCAAGTTGTTCCATAACGTGGGGGCCCAGGCTATATACACTCTGTGGGAAGTTGTTCTTAGCCTGACCTTTGGGTAATCTAATAGATTCTTCCCAGGTGTTCTGAGAGTGTGGGGCGGATTGTGTAGGGAGAGGCGTTCCCTCAAGTAGCTCAGGCCCAAGCCATGTAGGGCTTTAAAGATAATAAGCAACGCTTGGTATTGCGCCCGGAAGCTAATTGTCAGCCAATGTAGGGATACTGGTGTTATATGGTCTGACCTAGATGTTCAGGTGACCAATCTGGCTGCCGCGTTTTCAACTCACTGAAGCTTCCCAACTTGGTACAAAGGAAGCCCCATGTCGAGCACTGAAGTTAAGAAATGAACTTGAAATCAGGCCCTTGTTTTCATACATATTAAGGGTTCAATTTAGCAATTATGAGCAATGTCTGTGAAGAGAGGAAAGAGCAACACAAAAATTCCTTTTCCTCTCATGTTTCTTTTCCAACCTGAGCTTTCTTAGCTTTGTGGTTGATTCCAGAGGCCCTTTGTCACTCGAAATGCTGGAGTCTGGGGAGGACACCCGCAAGTGCTATGCTTTTAGGGGAATTTCATACTTAGCTCAAAGGAGAGATTGAGGCAACAGTGACCTCGGGATTCATCCCAACTATACCAGGCCCAGAAGCACACAGAACTCCAGAGGCATTTCAGATAGGTTTTTGTGTTTTATTTAGGGGAAAAGCAAAATACATGCACGCACAAACAGATATACACATATAGGTGTTCACGCACCACATGCAAGAACTAGGTAACAAAGGTGGGAGTGGTGAATAGTGTAAGGCTTTGCTAATGGTAATACGTTACCTAGATGGATCTTGATTCCAATTGCTGTGGATCCAGAAAGGGGAGAGAAGTCAGTAACTGCTAGAGCAAGTGAGGCTGGTGAGTGTAGTGAGGTGTTTAGCAATGTAAACCAACAGAGTGTAAGTCTGCAACTGGACTGATGCGGAAGAACAGCCAGTTGGGGCTGATATTTATACTGAAATTGTTGTTTGGGGGCAGAAACCGAGCATTCGAAAAGGTTTAAATTGCTTTAGGATGTTTCCTGGGTGGGGAAAGAATTGTCTGAAACTGAATTAAATTAAATGGGTGCTTGGTGGAAATACTTCAGCCGAAAAGGATTATCACACCGGCTCTTAGGTCCTTCTTGGCTCTGAATTCTGGTCTGAATTCTGGTCCCATTCACAAGCCAATGTGTAGCACAGTCTGAAGGCGACACTCCCAGAGTTCAATAATAACATAGCAGAGTACAGTAGCAAATCTCCAGATATAGGCATTGGCAATGCACTAACCACTTTCCACACTTAAAAATAACTCACAGACCCAGTTGATTTCCTCCATGTCCTTGGAGGTTCTTTAGCTTGAGTTGCAATAGAAAACAAATATGTACCAGCTCTCCTCTCTGACTTCCATCAACTTCACAATCTCTTGTACACACAACTCCAACCCACATCAATCCGCATGT
>NW_024819343.1:0-1942 GCF_019175285.1 Sceloporus undulatus | reverse complement strand
TCCATCTTCTAGTGGCCTCACTTGGAGAGGGAAGGAGGTGTACCACCGTCCAGCCTCAGGGATAAGGAGACTAGACCCTAGGATAGGCTGGGTAGAATTTATTCCAGTTTATTCAAATCCCAATGAAAATGATAGAGTAAAATAAGAACAACAACAAACAACCACAATAATTACTATTATGAATTATGACAGGCATTGTCAACAGGAAGAATTGTTAACCCATTTCAGGCAGAATATTGCAGAGCTGAATAAAAAGTGTTGTTTTGACATTTCAGATATAAACCAAACAAACAATACTTGGAAACAGCAGGGGTTGATAGATTGTTGTAATGACTTGAGCCCTCTTCTCAAGAAAGAGGTCTAGATACATGGTACAGATGGTGGCTTGTTAGCAAGTGAGTCCTCACCCACAATTTATCTATTTGTCACATTTAACTATGTGTCCTACCTTTCCTCAGTGGCACTCAAAGCAGCACACAGTGGGGTTCTTCTGTTTTTAAAATTCCTAACAACAACTCTGTGGAATTGGTTAGTCTAATAGACAGGAGCTTGCCAAGAACACCCACTGAGTTTCATGACTGAGCAATCTTTTGAACACAGGCTTCCCACATTAATACACATACACAGGCACACACAGGCACACACAAGCACACACACACACACACACACACACACACACACACCATTCTAACATATACAACCTCAGGCTAGCTCTGTATTTTACAAATCCAGTAGTACCATAAATCTCTGAAAAGTTACTTTTACTGAATATTAAGTTCTCAGACCCCCTCCATCAGTATGGTTATCACACACACACACACGCACACGCACACACACACACACACACACACACACACACACATGGAAGGCAAGGGAGGGATGGGGGAGGGAGAGAAATACCTCCAAATTCCTTCCAAAAGCTAGACTGAGCTGACAGATGTCCCAACACTCCAAAAATATATAATGTAGTTGTATAAATATTGCAGAACATCAGAAATGTTGCAACTATGTCTTGATAAACTGGCAGTAACAGAATATTCACAAGCACTGCACCAGAGGTTATATGAAGCAGGGACAGGTAACATTTACATAAGGATCTGTTGTAGATCTGCTAAGGGTGAAGAATTCCACTTTTCTCCAAGGCAATTCCATTTTTGTGGCCAGTCAAATGCCATAATTTTAAAAAATTGCACCTTTTCCAGGATATTTTTGTCCCAAACTCATGCACAAAGCACCTCAGCTTCAGAAGAACGTGCAAAAACAGCCACACATGCAAACACCCCCCAGAAAGCTCACTATCTCACAAATGTTTCTGTTTTCACCCATATCCATATCACCATTTTGGAAGGAATACAAATGAAAATGGAGTATTTTGACATGCTGTGGGGAAAGGAAGCCCAAAGGGGTTCCAGCTGGAAACTAGACCCTGTGCCCTGCACCCTGCACAGTTTCCCAACTCTGTGGTATGCTTTCTCATTCTTAGTAATTCAACAATAAATGTCCATTTTAATATTTGAGTGTGTATATTTTCTGACCATTTCACCTTTGTAAAACAGAAATACTGTTGTCTTTTTCTCAGGTTTTGTGTCATGCTACAGGAGAGTGGGAAAAGTGAAGCCCACGGGGTACATG
The DNA here is from genome assembly GCF_019175285.1 of Sceloporus undulatus. Taxonomy (NCBI): domain Eukaryota; kingdom Metazoa; phylum Chordata; class Lepidosauria; order Squamata; family Phrynosomatidae; genus Sceloporus; species Sceloporus undulatus. The sequence continues at coordinate 310 of NW_024819343.1, read as the reverse complement.
CAACACTGCTCATTGCTTTTGCAGCCCCATAGGCCTACTATTTGTCCCTCCAAACCTCTCATCTGAACTCCTTCTTGAAAATGCCAAATAAAAAAAATCAAAACTTTTCTCCTTCCTGGGTGAGATTAGAAGGCTGGATGAACCATTGCACAGTTTTTCAATGTGTGTGGGTTTGTTTTGTTACATTTTGGATTTTGTAATGAAAATTTTAGTTGAGTGTGTACACACACACACACACACACACACACACACACTACCATGGCTGAAGGAAGAGAGCTAAAGTACTTTGTATAGTAAAGGTAGGAAAACT
>NW_024819342.1:0-1943 GCF_019175285.1 Sceloporus undulatus | reverse complement strand
GCCTCCCATATGTTGTTCTCTTCAGTATATATGCCCCAACTATGCAAACCAACACTGTGAAGAAAGACAAAGTCCCTGCAGAAGACATTATCCTTGGTGACTTCAATGCCAGAGTAGGAAAGAACTTCAAAGCCTGGAAAGGTGTTTTAGGCAAGCATGGTGTTGGAAACTGTAATGATAATGGACGCCTCCTGCTAGAGTTTTGTGCAGAACAGCAGTTGACTATTACAAACACTATCTTTCAGCAGAAAGATAGCTTGAAGACAACCTGGATGCATCCCCGATCCAAACACTGGCACCTCATTGACTATATCCTAGTGCGCCAGAGAAATATTTGCAATGTCCGTCATACCCGAGTGATGCCCTGTGCAGAATGTCAAATAGATCATCGCCTCGTAAGATGCAAACTAAATCTTTATGTTAAGTTTAAACTTAAGAGGGGTGGCATCCTAAAGAGGAGACTCCAAGTCAACAATCTTCAACAAGCTGCCATGAGAGATAACCTCCAGGCAAATTTGCAAACAAAACTTGAAGACCATCCTGTAGACTCTTCTCCTACAGCGCTTTGGCAACATATCAAAAACAGCATCTTGCAATCTGCGGAAGAATCCTTAGGATTCTCACTCAAGAAAAATCAAGACTGGTTTGATGAAAACAACCAAGAGATCCAGGAGCTGTTAGCAAAGAAGAGAACTAGCAGACATTAGCAGATTTAGCAGACATTAATCCTCTTTTGCATTAGCCTCCCAGCCTAAGGCTGGCCATCAGCACAAAACAATACACATGCAAATCACTCCGACAGTTCCAGGCTCACACAGTATATATACACCCAACTTTTTCCAGGCAAAGCATTCTCTGAAGATGCCAGCCACAGATGCTGGCGGAACATCAGGACGAAAACTTTCTAGAACATGGCCACATAGCCCGAAAAACCCACAAAAAAACAAAGAAGAGAACTGCTCACCAGGCACACCTCACCTGGCCATCTTGGCATGTAAAAAAAAGCAACCTTTCATCTCACATGTAGTGAACTCCAACAAAAACTCCGAGACATTCAGAACAAGTGGTGGATCAGTTTAGCAGAAAAGATACAACATTGTGTAGATCTTGGTGATTCCAGAGGATTTTGCAAAGCTCTTAAAGCAGTTTTTGGACCTACATATCAGGTTCAAAGCTCCCTATACAGTACAGATGGTCAAACACTAATTACAGATAAAGCTGCCATTCTGAACCGTTGGGCTGAACATTTCCAAAGCCTCTCTAGTGCCAACTGAGTAGTCCAAGACTCAGCTATTCAACATATGACACAACAACCGATGAAAAATGAATTGGACATAGCTCCCACTTTGGAAGAAACCCTCAAGGCCATACAGCAGATGAAAAAAGGTAAGGCAGCCAGGATTGATGGAATTCCACCTGAAGCTTGAAAATACAGAGGTCATGTACTCCATGCTAAACTTCATGAGTCCTTGTGAGTTGCTGGGGAAAAGGTGAACTGCCATCAGATCTCCAAGATGCAGTCATCTTCACCTTGTACAAGAAAAAAGGATCAAAATCGGATTGCTCAAACTGTCGAGGTATAACACTGCTCTCCATTGCTGGAAAAATCTTTGCAAGGATACTGCTGAACTGATTAGTTCCTGCTATTGCAGAAGAACTTCTTCCTGAAAGCCAGTGCGGCTTTAGAGCTAATAGGAGCACTACAGACATGGTATTTGCCCTTACACAACTGCAAGAGAAATGTAGACAGCAGAACAAAGGAGTCTATGGCCTGTTACAGACTGCCAAAATAAAGCTGCTTCGGGTCTCTTTGGAGGTATGCTATTTAAATGATGCATGGGTCCTAAGAGTCCGGAGGTTGCACCAAAGCCACACTCCATTCATAAGCACCAGAGTGCAGCTTTTGGTGCAGCTTCCGGATTCTTAGGATGCATGCATCATTT
>NW_024819341.1:0-1943 GCF_019175285.1 Sceloporus undulatus | reverse complement strand
CATCTGTGAAATGTTGGGGAATATAGGAGAATGTCTCTGGATTTAAAATGGGGGTGGCTCCTTGGCCCTCAAGCCCACAGTGCTCCCCAGAACTGCTTTTTAAAAATGACATTTGCCTCTGAAATTTGGCAACAAATGGCTAAATGCACTATAATCTTTGGAGGCTAAATGTACTATATGTGTCGGGATAGTCAGTATTCTAATCTATCATTAATATCCCAGCCATGGCCTAAATTATATTGTATATTACATTGAAAGAATTCGAGACAAACTGGACCTCAAGGCAGTAGCTTTTTTCTTGCTAACAGAATTTAAAGTTCATTTCCTGGACTAAATTCTGAGGTTATCAAATAATTTTGGGATGCATCGTGTGCCCCCCCCCCCCCTTTTTATTAGTCATTTTTTTTTGTATTAGACATTCTCTGAAAGAGGGCTATTTTCTATTGCAGGTGACCTTTGCGGATGTGGCGGTATATTTCACTGAGGAAGAATGGAAACTGTTGACGAAGAAGCAGAAACATATGTACAATTATGTGATGATCGAGAATTATGAGAATGTGGTTTTTGTGGGTAAGGAAGCTAAATTCATTGCTCTTCCTATGAAGACTGAGGTCCCTTTCACACTACATTATCATGACACTATGATTCCACTTTAGAATCATAGATTGATAGAGCTGGAATAGACCACAAGGACCATCTGGTTCAACCCTTACCATGCAGGAATACACACTGAAAGCATCCCCGACAGATGGCCACTCAGCCTTTGTTTAAAGACCTTCAAAGACCTTTAAAGCCTTTCAAAGAAGAAGTGCTTTAGAAATTAATAATAATAATAACAACAACAACAATAACCATAATGAGACACCACTATGCTCTGAGGGAGGATATTCCACTGTTGAATAGCTCTTACTGTCAGGAGGTTCCTCCTAATATTTTGGTGGAACCTTTTTCCCTGTGCCTTCCTTCCAGTGTTCCGTGTCCTTTACTCTAGAGCAGCAAAAAGCAAGCTTGCTCCCTCCTCAGTATATCTTCAAACATTTGAACAGGGTTATCATATCCACTCTTTAACCTTTTCTTTTCTAGGCTAAACATTTCCAGCTCCCTAAACCACTCCTCATAAGGCTTGATGGTTTCCAGACCCTTCACCATTTTCATTACTCTCCTTTGGATACACTCCAGCTTCTCAACATCTATTTTGAACTGTGATGACCAGGAGTGGACACAGTATTCCAAGTGGGGACCTGATGAAAGCAGAATAGAGTTGCACTATTACTTACCTTAAGAGTTGAAAAACTAGAAGGGCCATCCAGTCCAACCCCCTGCCATAACACTATACTCGCATTGATGTAGACTAGGATCACATTGGCCTTTTTAGCTGCTGCATCACACTGTTGGCCCATGTTCAACTTGGGGTCTACTAGGAGTCCTAGATCCCTTTCAAGCGTAGTTTAATTGTGATAGCAACATCCTGTAGAATATATGAATTTCTAGTTTAGTGAGGCACTATTGCTCTCCATTTTCTAGGGATTCTAAATATCAAATCTTAAACTGGCAATTCTAGGATTTTGTGGGAAGGAACCTTGGAGAAAAATGTTTTTTGGCTCCAAATGCTCCTCAGCCCATCCCTGACCAAGTTTGCTGCCTTTCTTGGTGCCTCCTCCAGCGTTTTGAGACTCTGGAGAGGCTTCTTGTGTAAAATGGCTCCCTTGACCCTGCAATGGCTCAGAGAAAGGGGCAAAGGAGATGCTGTCGGATATTGAGGGGCAAAATATTATTTATCCTCTCCCAGGGAATACCATGTGGGGGTGCCCTTGAGATCCCCTGGGTGGCAATGTGACCACACACCCATCAACAACAGTAGTCCTTCCCTGTCTTGGAGATGTTTTAAGGCTGCTCTCTGGCACTTGATCCTCACCAAAATTCAAGTCCAGTTCCCAGCCCCC
>NW_024819340.1:0-1943 GCF_019175285.1 Sceloporus undulatus | reverse complement strand
TTTATCTTAGTTGGAGGTAGAAAACCTCCAAGAGTTAAGTCCCAAGAGGCAGCCAAATGACTGGGACTTAATTATTTGAGGTTTTCTACCTCTAGCAAAGGTAAAACTCTTTCATGGGACTATAATTGACAACAATTGGTTTGACTTATACATCACCTAAATGTTTTTCTATTTAATGGCTGGGCACACATCACTAAAAATGGGTCCATCTGAAAGGGACCTACAACAGTTCAGGGAAACTGATGCCATTAGCTTGGAAGATTCTCCAGAAGAGATTTTGGATAAGGGGTGGAAGAAGGATAGGAAGTCCCATTTAGAAAACAGACTTGTGTGGTGTTGAATATTACTCTTTGTTATTTCTTTGTTCTTTTGTGGCATAATATCTGCAACAAACCTTGAAAAGATGGCATGGGATTCTGAAATTATCTGAACTGGGTTTCTCCCATACAGGTGGTAGTTGTATTTTGTAACAGGTGTTCCTGTACCAAACTCATTCACACTCTCCTCTGAGTGCCATATTGTTGAATTTGGATTTCCCTTTGCCTACATAGGTGGGTAACTTGTGGAGCCTGCAGGCACCATCAGGTTGAATTGCCATCCGTTCTAGTAGGCACAACCAGTGGTGACTGGGGATAATAGGAGCTCCAGTCCAACAACATCTGCAGGATCACTAAATGTCCATCGCTGGTTCCCTCTGCAAATGTAGAAGACAGAGTTTATTTCTTCCTGTGGTCTCTCTGTGTAGATCCCTTATATCAAAGAAGACAGGAGAAAGCCTTGAGGTTTTGATGCATGCTATCCAGTAGCCATTTTGTGAAGTCTGTGTCACCTAAGTGTTATCTGGCTGGTTTGTAACCCTTGTGTAACCACAAAGAGTTCTTCTCCATAAGGCTAGTGAAGTAAACACGACAAGTGCTCAGCTGATAAGACCAAAGAAGATATCTATATATAAGGGAATGGATATGAAAACAGAGGCGATAATGAAGAAAGGCGTAAGAAATTGACCTCAAAAATATACTCCTGGGTATCTGTCTTCGGACATATCTGTGTCAGGCCCACAGTCTCCCCCATCTTGCAAGTCCACATGCAGCCTTTGAAAAGATCCCCAAAGACCATGGTGCCTTATCTGTTGGAGCAAAGCCTTCCCCTCCCTCTGTGATTAGAGAGACATCCAACTGTCTTCCAACTGCTGTCATAAAGAACATTGCCACAAGTCTCCAAGAAATGAGGGGGGGAGGGTTGAGAGCACGTGTCTTGCTGTGAAGAAGCTCCTCTCTTGATGTTCCAGATTCAATGACTTGATGCATTAATAAATCCATTGACCTTAATGTATTGGACCTGATGAAGCTTTTCCTTCTAAAAGAGAGTTCACATGTTTTCCCTGCCCCACCATTCATCCATTCTAGTCAGCACAGCCAGTGGTGACTCGGGATAATAGAAGCTGCAGTCCACCAACATCTGGAGGACCACTAATTGTCCATCTCTGGTTCCATCTGCACCATGCATGCCATGAAAGCCTTCGACTTCACCTTCCCTCTGTATTTGCAGATGGAACCAGCGATCTGCACCATGAACATGGCTGCAGTGTCTTAAAAACTAATTTATACTTTAGTTAATCAATCAGTTAAATAATAGTGGTCTGACCAAGGGATGTAAATTCTAGACTGTTTTGTCCTCCCACTATTAATAATTATAGTAGTTTCCTCCTCCCTGCTGCCAGATAATGTCCCTCCACAGGGTTCTTCCACTATTTGAACGTCCCAAAGTGTTGCACAGGATGAAAAGCATTGTTGTCTGTTCAGGAAACCTATTTTCTGTGCAGAAAACAGTCTGTGTGCAAAAGAGAACGTTTTTCTCCGCAGAATTTAAAGATATAGCCCTGTTAGTCAGTTGAATCAGTATGTAGAGAGATCTTGTAGCACCTTTGAGACTAACTGAAAGAA
>NW_024819339.1:558-1943 GCF_019175285.1 Sceloporus undulatus | reverse complement strand
CCTTTCCCACCACCATTCCCTTCTCCTTTTATGTCGTGTCTTTTAGATTGTAAGCCTGATGGCAGGGAACCATCTAATTAAAAATAATAATTGTAAGCCGCTCTGATAGCCATTAGGGCTGAAGGCCAGGGTATAAATACTATAAATAAATAAACAAAAAAACAGAGGATAGAAAAGGCTGAGGAAGAGTGACCCTGGAATTTATGTACTGAGTTTAATAAAATCTGAACCTAGGAGCCCTGGTGGTGCAGTGGTTAAATGCCTATACTGCAGCCACTCACTCAAAACCATAAGGTTGCGAGTTCAATACCAGCGAAAGGGCTCAAGCTCAACTCAGGCATGCATCTTTATGAGGTCGCTAAAATGTTGAGGGCAACTAGCTTACAGTTTTAAACCACTTAGACACTCTTAGGTCAGTGTGAAGTGGTATATAAATGAAGCTGTTTTCTTTGTCTGAAAAACCAACTGAACTTACTGGGAAGGGCAAGACAGCACCCAGTTGTCTTTGCTCCTTCTCACTCAGCTAACTGAATGCACATGCTTTTTGCACTTTGAACACAGTTTGCAATAGTTGAAGTAAACCTATGCAAAAGGATGAAAGTGGGTAAAGAAGAGTTGCCAAGGAGAGAGCAGGAGGTGACCTGTTTTAGAGGGTATTCTTGATCCTGACTGTGTTTTTTAAAATCAAGCTGGGGGTGGTGGTGGTGGTTTTGGCTGTGTGCCCTTCCTGAGCACTTGGTTGAAGGAGGTGAAGCTTCTGCTGAATCACTTGCTTGGGGTGGAGGTAGCAGCTATTTGCTCTATTTAACTCCTACCCCAGTCTTTGGAGCTCAGTCTCTAAGGGCCAGTGGCGCACACTGCAAGACACACACAGTTATACCAATAAGAAACAGTAAGCATTATTACAGTTTTAAAAGGATAAAAAATAACTACAGGGATGGAAAAAGAAGGACCTGCCTTCTGCTGCAATATGTGCACAATGTGTGTCTTCTTGCTTCACTGACTCCACTTGCAGACTACATTGGTGGCTCTTTTGGAAGAAAAGGTCAATGCACTGCAGCTATATGTTGAGACTTCAACATTAGAGAATGGAATAGAATCACAGAACTGTTACTTTTTCACAGATATTCACTAGTCACAGTTTGGAACTGTGACTGGCTTGAAGACTAAACTGTGATTTTCAGTGACTGTGATTCATTCTCTTACTGAGCTCCAAACTGTGATATTCACAGAACTGCTACTTTTTCTGTGACTGTGATTCATTCTGCTACTGAGCCTCCAAACTGTGAACTGCTACTTTTTCTGTGACTGTGATTTCATTCTGCTACTGAGCCTCCAAACTGTGAACTGCTACTTTTTCTGTGACTGTGATTTCATTCTGCTAC
>NW_024819339.1:0-548 GCF_019175285.1 Sceloporus undulatus | reverse complement strand
TGAGCTCCAAACTGTGAACTGCTACTTTTTCTGTGACTGTGATTCATTCTGCTACTGAGCTCCAAACTGATTTTCACAGAACTGCTACTTTTTCAGTGACTGTGGTTCATTCTACTCTCTTGAGTCTTGAGCTACAAACTGTGATTTTCACAGAACTGCTACTTTTTCAGTGACTATGGCTGCATCCACACTGCAGAAATAAACCAGTTTGGCACCACTTTAAATGCCATGGTTCAGTGCTATCTATGGAATTCTGGAAACTTTAGTTTTGTGAGTGAGACATTTAGTCTTCCCTGTCAACAAGCTCTGGTGCCACAACAAACTACAAATCCCATGGCACTGAAAGTGATTGAAACTGGATTATTTCTGCAAGTGTGGATGCAGCCACACAGTCTGCTCTTGAGCTCCAAACTGTGATTTTCACAGAACTGCTACTTTTTCAGTGACTGTGATTCATTCTGCTACTGAGCCTCCAAACTGTGAACTGCTACTTTTTTCTGTGACTGTGATTCATTCTGTTACTGAGCTCCAAACTGTGATTTTCACAG
>NW_024819338.1:0-1943 GCF_019175285.1 Sceloporus undulatus | reverse complement strand
CCACCCTGCCACGGCTGGATGGAGGGGGAGGGGCCATCCAAATGATACCCAGGGACCCGAGGGGTTGCCATGGGTGAGGGTGGGTCCCCCTCCACCCTGCCATGCATGGATGGAGGGGAAGGGGCCATCCAAATGATGGCCAGGGCCCCGAGAGGAGTTCCGTTGGGTGGGGTGCGTCCCCCTCCACCCTGCCACGCATGGATTGAGGGGGAGGGGCCGTCCAAATGATGGCCAGGGCCTCGAGAGGAGTGCCGGTAAGTGGGGTGCGTCCCCCTCCACCCTGACACGCATGGATGGAGGGGGAGGGGCCGTCCAAATGATGGCTGGGGCCCCGGGGGGGTGCCGGGAGTGGAGATGGGTCCCTCTCCACCCTGCCATGGCTGGATGGAGGGGGAGGGGCCATACAAAGGACGGCGGGGGCCCCGAGGGGGTGCCGGGGGTGGGGGTTGGTCCCCAACCACCCTGCCACGTATGGATGGAGCGGGAGGGGTCATCAAAAGGACGGCCGGGGCCCCGAGAAGGTGCCGGGGGTGGGTGCCCCTCCACACTGCCACGTATGGATGTAGGGGGAGGGGCCATCCAAATGATGGCCGGGGCCCCGAGAGGAGTGCCCTTGGGTGGGGTGCGTCCCCCTGCACCCTGCCATGCATGGATGGAGGGGGGCCATCCAAATGACGCCCGGGGCCTCGAGAGGAGTGCCGGTAGGTGGGGTGCGTCCCCCTCCACCCTGTCACGCATGGATGGAGGGGGAGGGGCCATCCAAAGGACGGCCGGGGTCCCGAGGGATTGCTGTGGGTGGGGTGCGTCCCCCTCCACCCTGCCACGCATGGATGGAGGGGGAGGGGCCATCAAAAGGATGGACGGGGCCCCAAGGGGTTGCCGTGGGTGGGTCCCCCTCCACCCTGCCACGCATGGATGGAGGGGGAGAGGCCATCCAAATGACGGCCAGGGCCCCGAGAGTAGTGCCGTTGGGGGGGTGCGTCCCCCTCCACCCTGCCACGCATGGATAGAGGGGAAGGGGCCATACAAAGGACGACCGGGGCCCCGAGAAGATGCCGTGTGTGGGGGTGCGTCCCCATCCACCCTGCCACGCATGGATGGAGCAGGAGGGGCCATCAAAAGGATGGACGGGGCCCCAAGGGGTTGCCGTGGGTGGGTCCCCTTCCACCCTGCCATGCATGGATGGAGGAGAAGGGGCCTTCCAAAGGACGGCTGGGGCCCCAAGGGGTTGCCGTGGGTGGGTTGGTCTCCCTCCACCCTGCCAGGAATGGATGGAGGGGGAGGGGCCATCCAAATGATGGCCAGGGCCCCGAGAGGAGTGCCGTTGGGTGGGGTGCGTCCTCCTCCACCCTGCCATGCATGGATGGAGGGGGAGGGGCAATCCTAATGACGCCCGGGGCCTCGAGCGGAGTGCCGGTAAGTGGGGTGCGTCCCCCTCCACCCTGCCACGCATGGATGGAATGGGAGGGGCCGTCCAAATGATGGCCGGGGCCCCAAGAGGAGTGCCCTTGGGTGGGGTGCGTCCCCCGCCACCCTGCCACGCATGGATGGAGGGAGAGGGGCCATCCAAAGGACTGCCGGGGCCCCGAGGGGTTGCCGTGGGTTGGGGTGGGTTACCCTCCACTCTGCCATGCATAGATGGAGTGGGAGGGGCCATCCAAAGGACGGCTGGGGCCTGAGGGGCAGCAGAGGGTGGAGGTGCATCCCTTTCCACCATGTCACGCATGGATGGAGGGGGAGGGGCCATCCAAAGCACGGACGGAGCCTGACGGGCTGCCAGGGGTGGGGGTGCGTCCCCTTCCACCCTGCCACGCATGGATGGAGAGGGAGGGTCCATCTAAATGATGGCCGGGGCCCCTACAGGTGTGCCCTTGGGTGGGGCGTGTCCCCCTCCACCCTGCCACGCATGGCGCATGGATGGAGGGGGAGTGGCTATCCAAATG
>NW_024819337.1:0-1943 GCF_019175285.1 Sceloporus undulatus | reverse complement strand
TTTCAAGGTCCCTCCGGTCCAGGTAGGGGCGCAGCTGGCGTATCAGCTGAAGCTGATAACAAGCGCTCCTGACCGCCACATCCACCTGAGATGACAGCTGGAGGGACGAGTCTAGGAGCACTCCCAAGCTGTGAACCGAGTCCTTCAAGAGGAGCGTGACCCCGTTCAGGACAGGATGGCAAATCTCACCACCCGTACTTCTGTTTTCTCTGGATTCAGACTGAGTTTGTTTTCCCTCATCCAGCCCATTACCGACTCCAGACAGGCATCTAGAGGCGAGATGCCATCGCTAGTCACTGCATCAGTCGGAGATACAGAGAAACAAATTTGGGTGTCATCAGCGTACTGATAACACCGCGCCCCATGTCTCTGGATGATCTCTCCAAGCGGTTTCATGTAAATGTTAAATAGCGTGGGGGACAAAATAGCTCCTTGAGGGATAGCTGCACCATCTGGAATCTATCTGAGAGGTAGGAATGGAACCACTGGAGCGCAGTGCCCCCGATACCCAACTCCCTCAGGCGTTCCAGAAGGATACCATGGTTGATGGTATCGAAAGCCGCTGAGATGTCCAAAAGTATGGCACCTTTAGGAGCAAGAATCCTGGAAACAATTCTGTCAAGGCTAGTAGATTGTTGTTATTAGCATTTTACCGATTGGGAATGAAAGCTGAAAGAGAGAAAGTAATTTGCTGAGGGCTGAAATAAGACTTAATTTCAAGACTTCAGTATTAGTATAGGGAAGGCTCCACAAAGGGAATATTTTTAAAAATGCAATGCTTTTTACTTTCCTGAAGCCTAAACTTTGGTCAGGCGTATGAATGTTTCTAGCCATGCAGGCAAGAGCTATAATTTTAAAACATGACTGAGTAGTATGTAAAGGCTAGTTTCACACATGGATAGTATTATGCAAATAACCTCCCTTGATTTATCTGTGCTTGGGAAGGGAGCATATTTGCTCTCCATGCAGTAATTCCTTGGTTCAGTCCCTGCCATCTCCAAGTATGGCTGTGAAAGACTCTTGTTTGAAATCCTGGAAGGTACTTCTAGCCAGCACAGACACTATTGAGCTACATGAACCAAGAGCCTCTGATTCATGTACTGGCAACTTCCATTTAATTATGCCTATATTAGCAGTTCAATTCCCAATGAACTTCATTGCTGCAGTTGTATTTGAATGGAAGCTGTGTCGACTATTTAATGGTAAATCATGTATTGGTTGTTGATATGGACCAGACCTGAGATGCCAACCATTTTAATGGTCTGGTGTCCTTTATAAGATTTATATGGTAAGTTGTAAATGTTTCATAGACTCTGTGTAGCCTCACATGTGATCATGTAGAAATGTGCAGTTTCTTAAAACTATAATTCTTAAGATCATATTTTACTATGTTTCTATTCTACTTGTACAGGGTGTGGCATTCAACACCAGGCAGTGGGAAGCATCACAGATAGCTGATATACAGCTGCCCAGGGCATGGAACAGATTATTTTATATTTGCAAAGGAGTCTGACCTCACTGTTCATCCTGGCAGCTAAGCATGTGCTGTCTTGTGAGGATTTTCAGCCTAGCTGGGAGGGGTGCGTAGGAGTGATTTTATTTCAGCTGTTTACTTTTCCACTAATCTTCCAGTTTCTAGACATGGAGGAAGGGATAGACTGTATTACCTTAGTAAAATTGTTGCCACCCTTTAGTATTTAACCTTTGGGCTGATGCTCATGTTTTGATTTCACTTGAGGCAGTGGGAGGTATGCGCCAGCCATGTATTGGCTCCAGGATAGTTTGGATGGGATCTGTTGCTTAGGGACTCCCAGCCCACCATCTACTGCAAAGGGGTTCTGACCCTCTGTCAGCTAAAACCATTCTTCTTAAGCTGTTTTTGTTCTTCAGTGTGCAAGCGATCAGTACCATGTTTATGCCATATTGGCATAGTTTCCTGGAAA
>NW_024819336.1:0-1943 GCF_019175285.1 Sceloporus undulatus | reverse complement strand
TTGTGTTGCATCACAAATAAACCTTGATCTCATTCATTATATTGCTTTTGAAATGTGTCTTCAATGTATCCTCAGAACGAAAGAACCAGTTACAGTTGACTCTATTAGTAACTTACTGTGTCTAAGCTGCCTTAGGCCAAAAGCTATGGAACAGACCTAGTCAAAGTTGGAATGAGAAGTGATGTGAGACCAAGTTAGGAGTTCAATATTTCACTCTTTATGATATTAGTTACATTTGTGTTTGCTGGGAGCCAGGGCTGGTCCTCCCAGGAGGCACAGTGAGGAGGCCATCTCAGGCAGGAAATGGTAGGTCTAGTTGCTATCTTACACTTTGTTTAAGGCAAAAGAAAAAAAGAGTCTTGAACTGACCCAATATTCCATAAAGAACTTTCTGTCGAAGTACTTTTTTCTTTTGGTGGGCTGTAGTTCCTCCAGATCTTTTCACTTATGCTGTATGTTATCTCTAAGTGGAGCTGCCAGGGATTCAATTTAAGAGGCATACAAAACATTTAATTTGGTCTATTACTGAGTTATGAGCCCTACCCATACAAATATGATTTATGAGAGACACAAAACTCAGTGGTTTGTATTACAATGCACTTTTTATCTCTAAATCAATAAGCACTTTAAAAAATCAGATTCGGTATAAGGGGGACACTTTGATATCACTTTACAACAGAAGGAAAGAAAGACCAAAGAGGAAACTGAGTTGCATAACCTTTTCAAATTCTGCTATATGTGTGTGCGTATCTATGTAACAAATATAGAGGCAAGGACTATGATGTCAAAAGACATATAAGACCTGAGCTTTCTGTTTCCACAGCTGTAAGCCAAGGTATCGTAAACCCACAGGAGGACATCAAGGCAACGACTTATTTTGCTTAATGTTCCCCAAGCAAGTAGCATTCAGAAATATGGTATGTATTGATGGGGAACTCCCTGAATTCCCATTGTATGGTACGTAACCAGCCATGGATTGTGAATGACCCTTCAAACAGGGAACACTCTGGCTCTGTTCAGATTGGCCATTAAGGCCAGCCTGGGGGCAGAGTTGGGACATCACATCCACATGACACATGCCTATTCCACCCCGAGGGCATCATGACACTGCACGCTGCTCCATACACTTTGTGGCACCATGGCACCCCTCCAACACTGCATCCATATGACACAATGCTGAAGGAGTGCAACCAAGCCGTAGCAACATGGCTATGGTGCCCTTTCCAGGGGGCAAAAAAGAAACTGCTCCTTTTTGCGCCCTAGAAAGGCCAGGTCAGGCCCACAGCGTGTGGTGGTGAGTTAATTAGAAGGAAGGTGGTCCAAGGGTCCAATCCAGCTCAGGCAAAAGCAGAAGGGAGACAAAGAGAACAAAGAAAGAAAGAGTTGTAGCTGAAGGAAACAAATGTGTTGATGGTCCCTGAGACACTGGGAAAACCTGCTGGTACTATAGCAGATATTCCAGGAAGACAAAACCAGGAGGACCCAGAAGTGAGTGAGAAGTTCAGCAGTTTGTTCAAAAGCTGGCTCTGGCCTCAGAGGCAGAGATCTAGAACATCATTCCTGGAAAATGTGTGCTAGATCTAGTTGTATGAGTACTGACCTTGGTATTCTTTTAAATGGGTTTTGAAGAAATTGATTACATTGGATTTACATTATTTGCCACTTTGAAAGCAATTGAATTTGGTGGGTAAAAGAACAAAGATTAAGGATTCAATCTAGCTAACACCTTTTAAGCACATGCTCTATCCCTTTCATGTTGTAGATGCATGCCTGCAATAACTAAAATATTTTGAAGGCATACATCATCCACAAAAGCTGAGCAACATATTCCACTAAAACAATTGCCACATGGTAAGTGAACATTTATGGAAATTGTATTGATTCAGTCTACCTACATTTGGAATAATAATAATAATAATAATAATAATAATAATAATAATAAT
>NW_024819335.1:1564-1943 GCF_019175285.1 Sceloporus undulatus | reverse complement strand
AACAAAGACACTTGGGATCATGACTTAATCCCTACAGACTTTAGACCAAAAGGAAGTTGCCTTCAGACTCCTGAATCCCAGGCAGTCAAGCAAACAAACAAACAAACAAGAACAACTTTACAATGCCTGACCCTGCTGTGTCAGCCAAGCCTATGCAAATTAAGGCAAGGGAGACAAATGGGGCTCCCTTTTCTTGATCGAGCAGCCTGACTATGGAAAGTCTAGTTTTCCAAGTACCTAAGTACCAGATTTATTCCACAAAATGCTATGTTCTTTTATCACAACCAAAACAACAAAAGTAGCCCAAATTTGGGTCGAGAGAAACTAGAAAGTCCTGTCCCTTTACATTCTCCATAATTACAGAAGAGATCTATAGTCT
>NW_024819335.1:0-1464 GCF_019175285.1 Sceloporus undulatus | reverse complement strand
CACAACCAAAACAACAAAAGTAGCCCAAATTTGGGTCAAGAGAAACTAGAAAGTCCTGTCCCTTTACATTCTCCATAATTACAGAAGAGATCTATAGTCTAACCAAGTAACATCCAAATTACAGTCTGAAAGCCTGTTGTACTCACTAGAAGAGGGAGAGCTGAAGAAAGGCACACAAATCAGCTAAAAACACCTGAGGAAAAGACCAAAACTTTGGTTTGGGGCTGAGACAGTGTAACTCTGTTGAGTCCTACTCTCAGGAATGAGGATGTAGGACAAGACTCATGGAAGATGACCAGATCAGACTTACAAGAGCAGAAGAAAAACTTTTGGCTGAGCAGAAGGTCTGCAAAAACTTTATACACAGTACTGTTACTGAAGACAAGACAAAGGAATAGCTCTCTTGAGCAATGCAAGAATAACAAAAGAGAAGATGGGGGTGTTGGGCGGCAGGAGGCCTCTGAGCATGTGAGGAGAGCAGAAAAAACTGAAACAGGAAACTACAGCTTAAAACTTATGCAGCCCTGAGCACATGGCAGCAGAGACGTACTCTGGGTCCCAACCATGTGTTCCTAAGAACTGGAGGGGCACAATATGACAGAGACTACATGCCTTTATCCAAAAGACAAAATCCTAACAGCATAAACCTACACTAAAGAAAAAACTGACTGTGGGCTCTTGCCAAAAGTAGAATCAGAACACCAACACAACAAGAATATCTCAAAACCTTAAAACACACAGAAATGACAATCCTAACTACACAAACCTATACCAAGAAACTCAAAAAGAGATCTATAAAGAACAAACACAATGGGGAATGGGCTTGAGACCATATTTGCAATGGGTTTCAAAATCCAAACTAGTTCCATGGAACAGGGGGTCGCTGCAAACAACCTGAGTCTGCAGCTCTGAGATTTGTGTTCTGCATTGCATCTGAGCACATGCAGAGTGTCAGCAAACAGGAAACAATGAGCATTTCTCAGTCTCTAATTTGCAAAGCAGGAAAGAAGGGGGGGATCTATTCCCTCAAGCCTTCGCAAATCTAGTGTTGCAAACTTTACAAAGATAAGTCATCTTTCCCTTGTTGACAAGCCCTCCACTCACACCAGAGTGGTAGAAGTCACAAAAGGGGAAACAAAGGCAATTTGCCATTAACTGAATCTGAGTCCTAAACTAACCAGGATGATGGGCTTTGCAACTTCCTTTGCCCATGATTCGGTTTTCTTGGCTCCTAGCAGCCAAATTTTCCATGAGGCTGTGGCATTAGGCAAACTAGACTTTATAGCAGAGAAAGAGAAAACTCCCTGTTTTCTAAAATCTCAACATTTACCAAAGTTCTCTGCACATGCCTGGAGTTCTTGCAGAGTTCTATGCTTCTCAAAGGGCTGTCTCCAAGATACCCTTTTGAAAGCTATTGTCTGGGGCCTTTCTTCCTTGCCATGTGGTGGGGGACAGGGGAACTGA
>NW_024819334.1:0-1943 GCF_019175285.1 Sceloporus undulatus | reverse complement strand
AATGAAAGATTCAAAAGATAATGGAGGTCTAGGAGTACCTGATTTAAAATTATATCATGACGCTTGTGCATTAGTATGGATTCAAAACTGGATTTTGTGGGACAATTATGATCTACTAAAGTTAGAGGGATTTAACATGAGTTGTGGATGGCATAACTATTTAGGATATAAAAAGAAGTCGAAAAACAAAGATTCTATAGACCACGCAATTAGAACACCTTTATTTTATGTCTGGGAGAGAACAAAAAAGAAATGTTATAACAAACTACCAAATTGGATATCTCCTTTAGAAGCATGGGGTATGGGAAAAGGTGGGGCACAAGACATAATTAGATACAAGGACTTTCTTGTGTGGACAAATGCCAATCCAAAAATGCTTTCTGCAGAAGAATTAAGAGAAAAAGGAATCAATTTAAACTGGTTTACATTCCATCAATTAAAAGAAAGATTTAAATGGGATATGTTGCAATATGGAATAAATGAAACTGAAACAGACTTAGATAAGGTGCTTATTCATTCAAAAAACGCGACTATAACCAAATTGTACAAGGTACTACTGAAAAGAGAAACAGAAGGTGAAGTGGTCAAAGAAACGTGTGTTAAATGGTCGCAGAATATTGGTCATAGTATCACCTTGGACAAATGGCAAAGGACTTGGGGGCAAGATCTGAGATTTACCTGCAGTATGGATGTAAAGGAAAACTTCTATAAGATGCTATATCGCTGGCACTACTCCCCTAGTAGAATTGCTAAAATAAAAGGGGGAAATCTAAGCTTGTGTTGGAAATGTCCTAGCTTATCAGCAACTTTCTACCACGTATGGTGGACCTGTCCAGTGGCAAACAAATATTGGAAAAGAATCCATGAGGTTACACAAAAAAATTTACAGATCAAAGTTAACTTTAAACCTGAGGGTTTTTTGTTAAACATACTTGATGATAAAGTTGAACGCATTTATATGAAGTTTTTGTTATATGCTTTTACAGCTGCAAGATTGTGTTATGCCAAACGATGGAAAGATAAAAATGCTCCAACAATTTGGGACTGGTTGGAGAAATGGATGAGTATGGTACAACTGGACAAGATGACATTGTTGAGACAGGACAGATGGTCTGAGGACTGGGAAGAAAATTGGAAAAAAATATATGACTATGTAAAAAGGGACATATAATTAGACTGCAAATGTGAATCTCAGTTTTTGCTATATCTTTCAGAGACAGAGATAAGATATGCTTGATTGTAACTCACTGACCAATTTATTGTATTATGTTGCAGAGAGGGGGGATTGGAAGGTAGGGAGGGGTGAAAAATAGGAAAACTTGATCAAGAGTGTATTATAGTATAATTATTATATTATAGTATAATTGTGTAACCTCTACTAGGCTGGTAGCTATAACATCTTGATCTAATAATAAAAATAATAAAAAAAGAAAGTTAGAGGAATCCCAGAACAGAAGGATGAAAATTTGTATGAAAAACTGATTGAAGCAATAGCTATCTTTTTGGATAGAGACACTGAGACCTTTGAGAATATACAGAGTGAACTCTTCTGTTGCAAGACAAAAAGGTCTACCTAAAGATGTTGCTGTATTTTTTGTTAGGAAAACAACGAGAGACAAATTTTTGAACAGACATAATGAAAACCCATTTCATTATGAATGATTGGAATTGAAGGTTTTAAAGGACATACCAGGTAGATTGTTGCAGAAAAGAAAAGATTATAATGAATTAACAGCGGTCTTAAGAGCAGAAAAGGTTCCCTACAGGCGGGAAATTCCCGAAGGTCTCACTTTTGGGTGGCGGAAGAAAAGGATCAGGATTTTTACAGTAGAACAAGCCAAAGCATTTCTAAGACAAATAAAAGGAGAACAATTGATGAAGAAGGAAGAAAGAAAGGAAGCTGAGGAAGAAAGTGGTGAAGCAGGTACTGGATACCCTAGCAC
>NW_024819333.1:0-1943 GCF_019175285.1 Sceloporus undulatus | reverse complement strand
CCAGCTTCTCCATGAAACCCACTGGGTGGCCTTGGGCAAGCCACATGGTCTCAGCTTCAGGGAAAGGCAAGGGCAAAGTTTCTCTGAACAAATTTGCCGAGAAAACCCTATAACAGGTTTGCCTTGGGGTAGCCATAAGTCAGAAACAACTTGAAGGCACACAACAACAGCAGACCAGGTCACCTAATGGGTTTCTGTGGCTTATTTAACATCTATATGAAGCTGCTGGGTGAGATCATTCGGAGTTATGGAGCTTGGTGTTATCAGTACGCCGATGACACCCAAATCTGTTTCTCCATGTCTCGTTCATCGGCCTTGAATTCTGGTGGCGACTCCTCTCTCAGTGAATGTCTTTGGGCAGTAATGGGCTGGATGAGGAAAAACAGATTGAGGCTGAATCCAGACAAAACGGAAGTGCTTACGGTAGCGGCCCCGAAACCAAGAATTGGGTTGCTACCTCTGGTCCTGGATGGAGTCACACTCTTCGTCAAGGACTGCGTTCGCAGTCTGGGGGTGCTCCTTGACTCGTCACTCCTGATGTCGAACCAGGTAAATGTGACAGTCAGGAGCGCCTGTTATCAGCTTCGGCTGATACGGCAGCTGTGCCCTTTTCTGGAAGTAAGGGATCTTGAGACTGTTGTGCACACGCTGGTAACCTCATGTCTAGACTTCTGTAATGCGCTCTACATGGGGCTACCCTTGTGCTTGGTCCATAAACTGCAACTAGTACAGAATATGGCAGCCAGAGTAATTTCTGGAACATCCAGGAGGGACCATATTAACCCGGTTCTAAAGTCTGGGAATAAGATACTGCCACTCCCATTGATGGTTTGCTGATGTGATGTTGTTGACCTTCTGGTCAGTTTTTTGTTTGTTTATTTGTTTGTTTTTAATTCTGCATTGGATTTAATACTTTTTTAAGGAGGAGAGGGCACCAGGGATTTTATATGTGCTGTGTTTTTAACTTTGTTAGCCGCCCCGACTGTTCTCAGAGGGGTGGGATACAAATAAATTTTATTTTTTATTATTATTATTATTATTATTATTATTATTGTGGCTAAGTGGAGATTTGAATCCTGTTCTCTAAAGTCCTAATCCAGCACTCAAACCACTTCACCATAGTGACTCAGATTACTGACATTCATTTAAATCATTGTGCATCCCAGAAACTAACCATTTGTACTTGGATAGATTTAAATCAGCAAATCTGTCCAATCTTTCTCTCCCCCTCCCCCATTTCCTTCAATCCTCTTAGGCCTTAACACATCAATGTTGTTGGAGTGCAGAGTATAAAACCCCTGTCCATTCTGTTCTGAGTTTGAATCAAGTTCTAAAGTTTCACAATCCAAGCAATCCAGTCCTGAACTTTGGGCAGACCCTTTCTTCTGCTTTTAAATTATCATCACACACACACACACCTACACACTTCTTTGATGGCTTGCAGACACCGCTGCAGCAGTGTCTGCTCAAGAAGGCCTATGGGGTTTAGAGGTTCACATCTTTTTCCCTCCCCCAATTGCTGCACACAAACATAGAGAGAGCCCTTGCATTCACAGCAAACAGCTGCCTTCCTCCAAGAATCATTGGCACATAGTAAAGGAAGTCAAAAATCCCACATCTGGTGAGATGGTTGGAGGGTGACATCATCTAGTAAACACCAGCTTGGCTGGACTGTCTCCCCAAGTCTATCCAGCTTCATAGACCACCATGTGTTGCTCCAACTCTGAACTTTCAAGGAGGGGTGCAGAGGAGGCAAAGAAAGAAAGGGAGCAATGTTTATTTTTGTAGACGGTAGGCAAAAGCTTGTGGGAATGGCAAATAAATTTTTTTGAAAGGTTGGGAGAGGCAGCTGTCGTGTAAACCCTTTCCAATAATTTGTGAGAGAAGAGCCCCCTGAGCAAAAAGTAGAGCTAGGGGAAGTCACTTTTGGGGACAACAGCTCC
>NW_024819332.1:0-1943 GCF_019175285.1 Sceloporus undulatus | reverse complement strand
GATACGAATTGGCCAATCCTCATGTTGAGCACCGGTGTGACAAAACATTCTGCACTGAATGCACTTCGCGCGAATGCAGATTGGCCAATTTGAATCCTGCCAATGCGGAAGGACTCCCAGGTATGGCAGTACATTGCGTTATGACGTGAATTCGAATCGCCCAGTGCAGAAGACCCCCAGTTCCACACTCGTCTGATAAGGGCTATTGAATAGCACTAGGCCCAAGACAGAACCCTGTGGCACCCCACTGCTCACTTCTCTCCAAGATGAAGAGGAGCTATTGCTGAATAAACTTTGGGTTAGGCCACTCAACCAATTATAAATCCATTTAGTCTGCCATGAGCAATAGAAGATTATTTTTTTAAAAAAAGGAAGAACAGGAGCCATTTCCAGCCTTACTGAAGGCTATTGTTGCTGTTGTTATATGCCTTCAAGTCGTTTCGACTTAGGCAATCATAAAATGAACCTGTTGTGGGCTTTTATTCACAAGTTTCTTCAAAGGGGGGGGGGGTGGTTGTTATTGCCATCTGAGGATGAGCTGGGATTCAAACCCCAGAGTCACAGTCCAACACTCAGACCACTACCTCACACTGGGGGGTTGACCAGGATGGAAACCATAACCTCCTAGGTGAGCTATGGCATTTCCCACATAGAGCTGGCAAGGCATAGATGGCCTTGGTTGCGGGGTGAGGCGAGCAGCCTGTGTTCCTAAATTACAGTCAAGGATGATTCATGCTTACTTCTTGCAGATTATTATTAGCCACTACTTAATGTAGGGTTGTAGCAACTGAGGAGCAACTTATGAATAAAACAGAATTTGACTGGAGATCTGGAAGGATGACATTAGCTGTCTTTCCGTGCCTGGGCATGTCCTGCTGCCTTCCTCTGCCTTGACACATGGAAGCTGCTTTCCAGGGATGAAAGGTGGAAACGAAAGGGTTGGTTCCAGGGATGAAAGGTGGAAACGAATATGGTTTCACTTGGGCCAACTTAGCAAAAAGCTTCCATGCTCTAGAATTTTGTGCCTTTGTTTTACCCACATGATGCAGGCTCTCAACCAAAAATTAAGAATTCAGGGCAGAGCTCAAAAAAGTTACATTCTTAAGACTACAACCCCCAGAAACCTCCAGCCATTTCAGGTAATTTTTTCCAAGTCCTGGTCCAGGTGACATCTGTATAGCTGGGTTCCAAGTCTAGAATGTTAATGGAGGGGGAATGGAAATTAAAAACGATGGCCTGGGTAATGTTACTACTATATGTCCTCTTTTTTCTGGACATGTCTCTTTTGTCAGAGCCTGAATTTCTGTCCAGGAGGATTTTTTTTAAAGTGTACAGTGATTTTTAAAATGTCTGCTGCTGTTTCACCTCCTGCCCACCAATTCCACTTCCTCATTGCAATGTTGCCAGCTCCACCAATAACTTCACTAGGAGAAAGGATGGATGCTAGTAGCCTGGAAGAACATTCATAAAGAGGAGGGGCAACTTAGGATGGGGGGAGAGGGGAGGTAGACCTGGAGGGGGGATGCAAGCTACCTCAGCAAGGCAGGTGAAGGAACCTCTGGCTACATGGGGTTGATGGAACAGGGCAGCTTGATGAAGCACTTAAGGTGGCTTTCAGAAGAGGCAGAAGGCGGGAAAGGGAGGACAAAATTGTTGTTTAAATACACTGAAGGTTAGGAGTATTTTAGTAGCAATTGTCACACCTTCTATAGTAGGAAGCCATCACAGAAATCGGTATTTTGAAGTAGTCAGTTGGTAAATGTGTCCTCTTTCTTGCTTTTCAAAATGTGGCAGCCCTAGGCTAGGGTAAACAGGGACCCAGCTGGACTTTTGCTCCTTTATGCAAGAAGGTGTTTTTTGGCAGGAACTGCTTGTGTTGGAGGGGAAAAAACCAAACTGCATCTTCCTCTTCTACATTTCATTTCTCTGGATGGCCATATGTG
>NW_024819331.1:0-1944 GCF_019175285.1 Sceloporus undulatus | reverse complement strand
CATGCCCCTCAGCCAGTGTCCTGAGAGATTGGCAACACTGACCTTTGCTGGAGGGGTCTGTTCAGGATATAGTGCTGGGGATTCCTGCTGAGTGCCGTGTTCCAGGTTACACCTTTTCCATCAGGCTGTTTAGCATATACATCAAACCATGAGGCTTATGGTGATTCATCCATTTTTAATAGGGATTTTTAAGGCAAGGACTGACTGTGTGGTTTTGCCAGTTCCTTCCATTGAAAGAGAGCCTACAGCTCCTGGTATTCATTGGCAGTCTCTCACTCAAGTACCATCCAGGGCTCACCCTGTTTAACTTCTGTGATCAGATGGAAGCTGGTACCCTGAAGATTTTTAAGCTAACACAAAAAACACATAATATTGATTGCTTTTGATTAGTTTTCCCTCTCAGAACCAAGATGTGGAAGGGACAGGGCCTCACTTGATTTTTTGGAGCTTCAGATGAACTCAAGAAGGGACCAGGTTTGGAGGAAACGGAACACTTTCCTTACCTCAGTCTCTGCAAGGAGAGATGAATAATTTTGGCAGCTGCAATAAATGATGGGAACCAGAGGCATGCTTGCATAATTTCTCCCTCACAGGGGCTTCCATTTCCAGGATGAATTTGCAGGGGGAAATACTCACTTTGTCCTGGGCTAGGAAAACCTATTCTGCACTGCGACGTCACACTTCCAGGGTTTAATGAAAAGGAAGTAACCCTTGATCTATTTATCCCATTCCTGATCATCACTGCAGTTACATAAACCTATTTCCATAGCAGTAGGAAGTGCTATGAATTAACTGCAAAGTGCCACTGAGAGGTACAGCCCGTTATCCCTGTAAAAGTGTGTGTGTTGTGTCCTGAGCCTCTGGGCAACAAATAACAATATCAAGTCATTTCTAGGAGTCCTCGCTGAGGAAAAAATGCACCCTAGTACCCTGAAAGCAAGTAAGAAAATCCATTTGGAAGGAATTTCTGCATAGATTTCTTTTATCCAACATCTCATCATCCAATTTCACTGGAAATACTTTTAATTAGTTCATAGTCATTTGATGAGGAATATGTTCCATAGTGACCAAGGCAGCAGGGAATGGAACGATAATTAAGGACATCATCTCTGTAGCAGCAGACCAGTCCATACTGTTGAACCCTGGCCCTTTCTTGCTCTGGAAGGGATGGGCAGCAGAGGCCCAAGGCATATCCATTGGTAGCTGCGGTCTCACCCCTTGGGGGAATCCAACTTTGGAAAAACAATGTCAAAGATTTCATTGTAGTGCTCCACAAAGTGCACTTCCAGTCCTGTGATGAACTCGGCGAGGTCAGAGTAGTCCTTTTTGTTTTCTGAGGGGAGAATGATGCAGGTCACAACAGCTCGCTTGGCCTGGGAAAAGAGGATGAGAGCATGGAGTTAATTCAGAATTGGAGAATTGTAGAGCTAGAAGAGACCTTGAGGGACATCCAGTCCAACCTCTTGCCATGCAGGAACACAATTTGTTGTTGCTGACTGGTTCTGAGTTAACTTTCCTGCTCTGTTTTCCTTTCCCCAATGCCATTCCCTTCCCCTTTAGTCATGTCTTTTTAGATAGTAAGCCTGAGGGCCGAGGACTGTCTTATAAACAAATTGTAAGCCACTCTGAGAGCATTTCAAAAGAGGCGGGGGTTATAAATACAATTAATAATAATAACAACTCCAAGACCCCTTGTCCTCAGCTCCTCTGCTCACATCCTGCTGGCTTGTAGCCGTGGGAGTTAATGCTCAGGATGAACTGTTATTATATTTATTTATATCCCACTTCCCAGCAGAGAGGGTCCTGTCCTCCTGTAATCTAGGTTTAGCTCCTCCTATTTGCTCCTGTAGGCAGGGACTATAAACAAAAGACCGGCCCCTATATAGGGAGGAGCTAGCCCCCCTGAGCCTCAGTCTTGTTCCTGCCTATGCTCCTAGTAGGATG
>NW_024819330.1:0-1944 GCF_019175285.1 Sceloporus undulatus | reverse complement strand
AAAAAAATCAACCTATGTATAAAACCAGTTTTAATTGTTAATTTTAACTATGCCAACATGCCTGGAATAATCTAAATGCATGTTTAATTTGTATGAGAATGCTGGATTCTCCATCTCATTAATTTATAGTTGCTATAAATTGCAGACCACTTATTTTCCATAATGGAATGACTGCTAGAGTAGATGTTTGCAAGCATATGAACTGGCATCAAGTTAGGACATGAAATCAATAATTAGCTAGCTTTTAAACCAATATTACTGTGGCTGGGAATTGTAAATGGCTCCCTTGGTCTTTGCCCAAGAGGGCAGGAGCTGACAAGATTTGAGGATGTAACAGATCCCTTTACCCAGAGTGGTCCCCAAAATCCCAACCCCTAGGAATTATGCCAGTCACCCTGCCCTTGTTCTCCCAATTCTTTCCTTTCTGCATTGGGTTACTGGGTGACCTTGGGCAAGTCACACTCTCTCAGCTTCAGGGAAAGGCAAAGGGGACTCTGGACAAATCTTGCCAGGAAAACCCTGTGATGGGTTCGCCTTAGGGTCACCATAAGTGTGACCCTTCATATAGGTAGACTTGTGGTTGTGGTGTTGTGTGGGTTCATTAGTTTGGTATGCATGGCCTGATTCCATTTCAGGCTTGAGAAATAGCCAAAGACCGATTTAAACCAACAAGCACCTACTGCTACTTTCACAAGGGCCCCTGAACAAAATCAGCCATTGCAAGAAAGATCTGATGAGGAAAGCCAGCAGGAGTGATTCAGCTGCTAGTCAAGCATATCATTGATGAGAAAAGTACATTTAAAGGGAAAGCAAGGTGCTTTCAGTCTAGAGCTGGAAAAGAGGAGGAGGAGGAGGAGTTGCGGCCCCAAAAGTAAATTTTCCAAGCCCTTGGCCAGACAAGGCATTTCTTATGCAATCTCCTTGCCCCATTTACAGAATTTTACAAACAGTGGGAGAAAATATCATCACCTTCTAGTTGCACCCATCCTGAATTTTAGCCCTATGGTTTCTTCCACCTTTTTCTCAGCATAGAAAAACTGTTAAGGAGGTCAAGAGTCTAGGGATGTAAATTACTCTCATAACTCTTATTGTCCCCGAAGAAGGGTGGGAAATGTATTTACTGTTCTCCCCACATGGGAAGTGTCAGGTAATTAAAATCTTTCTGTCACTTATACAGAGCAGAGCTTACCCATTCCAGTTAGAGGAATGTCATTTGAAATCCCCTGGATGGTTTTATTATTTTATTCCTTCAGTACTAAACTGAGCAGCTAAACAGCATTGGTGCAACTGAGTCTGTCTCTCGCATGGATCTAGCTTTGTTAATGGTATGCACCTTCACATCATTTCTGACTTATGGTGAGCCTAGTGTTTCACCGATTTTTCAGAGTTTTGCCTTTACTTTCCTTTGAGGCTGTGGATAAAACTATTTGCTAGTTTTTCTTCATTCACTGTAGCAACACTGATAGCAACAAGGAAGAAGAGGAATTGCATTTCCCAGTTCCAGTCAGTGAATTTAATTTAAGAGAGATACAAACCTTGATGGTACCCGCTACTGATAATAAGCAACATATAATTTCATGGATTTATCCAGAGGCAGCTGGCTCTCAGGAGAAGTTACTTTTCTGTTGCTAATGGAGTTGAAATGTTATTATCTGTCTTTTATTGCTCTTTGGCCCAAGTCTTCACATGGCCAATAAGGAGACTGCTGCTTGCCTGCATTGAAATCCATCAATACCATCTTAACTGACAACATTCAGACAAAATGTAGGCCTGTGACTCTAAAATTATCACCATTTTCCTCCTGCATAAAAATATTTGCCTGTTGAAGAAGCCAGTGAAGCTTCAAAAGATTGCATAATGCATTTTATGCTTTGGAGCTGGCCCAATAATGTCTGCTCCTGTATTTTGGATTTTTGTTGTATTTTGCTTCACAGTCAAAATGGC
>NW_024819329.1:0-1944 GCF_019175285.1 Sceloporus undulatus | reverse complement strand
AGAATATTGTTCTAGAACTTTCTCTGAGGCCTCAATTGAACAGAGGTATATATCTCTCTCTCTCTCTTCCCTGAGGCTCCAGGGAGAGAAGGAGGCCAGGCTCCTTGGGCCAAAAGGAAGGCTGTGTTTCCCTTTGTGCCTCTGGCCCGAGGGAGGGAGGGGTCTGTGGGGGTCTGAGGAAGGGAGGCAGGGAATCAGGGCCTGTGGGAGGCTGGGCTTTGGGGGCTGGGAGAGAGAGATGGAGGAAAGAGACCCTCCCTTTAGGCCCTAGCTGGGGAGGGGCCACCGGTCCTTGCTTCCCCCTTTGGGAAAGGAGACCCCCTCAGCCCCCTGGATTCACTCCTGCCTCTCATTCCTAGAATGGCTGGGACTCAGAGGAGTTTCCTAGGCACTGTCACCTTCTGCCCTCCATGGCCATTGGCACTGACCTTTTGCCATTGCCTTCCCTCCCTCAGCCCTTGGACCTCCTCCTCCTTCGCACTCAGAGCAACCCTTCTCTACGGCTGAAGAGACGGACTCTGACCCAGGGAAGCTCTGGCCATAAAGGGCTGCAGAAGAGGCCTTTCTGGGGCTGCAGGAATCAGGGTCTTTGTGTTGAAGGTAGGCCTTTATTCCTGGAGCTGAAAGAGGACCTTTGTTTAAATGCTTCAGTCCAGGATTGTGTGGAAGGGTTGCCGCTGAGAGACTGAGCCCATGCTTTGCAGGGATAAAGCCCCAAATTCAGTCTCTGGCAGCATTGTCTTCCCAGAAAGTGGAAGTGAGATTTCCAGACCCCAGACACACAGTGCACCAGTGGATCCTTTGTGTGGGGACTGTGAGTGTTGTTTACTAGAGCTTTGTGACATATTTGTTTCACTGGGTTTACAAAATGAATTTACAGATGTCTTCACATCCTCAAAATGAGCATAATCCTGGATGCAATCTTCCCTCATAAAACTATACAGAAGAAGCAATGGAAATACAGAGTAAACATAGATATCTAAAACAAAGGAATTTTGAACAAACGAACAAGTCAAGAAGATGGCTTGCCAATAAAATAAGGAAGTTAAAAGAACAAAACATCATAACACAAATAAAAAAAGATTCGACATTAACATCTGTCCAAAATAAAATTAAGAAGACTTTTCAAGAATTCTATGCTAAATTGTATAAAGGATCTAAAACATCTAGTGCCAAAATAGAGGAGTTTTTGGAAATTAGTGGATTTAATGTGGGAAAGAAAGTTAAATATCTAGGAACAAATTTAACAAATAAAACATAGATCTATTTCACAATAACTATGAGACACATGGAAGGAAATCAGAAAAGACCTAGAAAAATGGGGGAAATTACACTTATCGCTATTAGGAACAATATCACTGATCCAAATGATTTTCCTTCCTGAAATACTGTTTCTGTTCCAAGCGATACCCATCATCCAGAATGAAAAACCATTGAATCTCTGGCAAAAGGAAATCTCAAAATGTATTTGGAATAAAAAAAGAGCTAGGATCATAACAAAAATACTTTGTGATGACAAAAGTAGAAGAGGGCTGGGTTTACCAAATTTAAAACTTTATTATGCTGCTTGTTGTTTAGTTTGGATTAGAGAATGGGTTTTGTTAGAGAATGAACAGTTGTTATGTCTGGAGGGTGAACATTTGAGATTTGGGTGGAATGGAAACCTAATTTACGGGAAAGAGAAAGTTCATAAAGAAAACACAAATCATTACGTAAGAAAAGCTCTATTGAAGATCTGGGGAAAAACAAGTGTAGAATATGTCCAAAAATAATACCTTTATGGTGTTTGCCACATGAGGCTCTTTTTGGGAGGAAAGGTATCCAGAAAACTAAATGGTTAAGAGACAAGGATGTACTGAAAGAATCGCAAGGAAAACTAGAGATCAAAACATAAGAAGAACCTAAGAATCTGGCCTAGATTGTCACTGGTATCTTTATCATCAA
>NW_024819328.1:0-1944 GCF_019175285.1 Sceloporus undulatus | reverse complement strand
AAAAAAACCAAAAGAGAGATTTTAGAAAGAGAAGAGAGAGGAAGACTGGTTAACTTTTTGAGAAATCCATGGTAGCTCTTAGCAATCAGAGCATTCTTTTTATAAGTGCTCACAGGCCAGTTGTTTAATGATCTTTTCCAGAACCCTTTCCTGGTATCAGTGTCAAGTTTGACAAGGCTTGCAAGTCTGAGCTCATTCTGAGCTTTCGCCCTCCTGACCTTGTCCCTACAAATACTGGCTGCTTATTTGTACTCTGCCTTGGTGTTTTGCCCCTTCTTCCATTTCTTATTACACATTCCTCTTAAATCACCACCAGCTTCTTCACTGTTTTTGTCCTGCTCATTAGTGGATTTACATATCCCTGTTCCAATTTTCCCTCCATCATTTATATGATTGTCTCCAGCATTGTTCTGTAACTTGTTATGTTGCTTTTCATTTTCTGTTCTGAGCCCCAGACAACTTTTTAGAAGACTTGCTCACAAATGGTACAAATAAAGACACTACCACATACCTCAGTGTGGTTGGGGTATGTGTGTATGTATATGTGGGTGTGCGTTGTGTGGCTTTAGGTTGTTTCCAACTTATGGTGAACCTTTCACCGGGGTTTCTTGGCAAGTTCCTTCAGAAGAGGTTTGCCATTGTCATCCTCTGAGGCTGAGAAATTATGACTTGCTGAGAGTCACCCAGTGGATTTTATGCTCAAGTGCAGAATCAAACCCCGGTCTCCCTGGTCATATCTCTCTCTCTCTCTCTCTCTCTCTGTATAAATAGATAACAAAAGTATATTTGTGAAAGCCTGAATGCTGAAAATTCTGTGTGTATGTATATGAGTGTGTATGCGAGTGAGATAGATGGGGTGAGATGGGGTAGTGAATTGGACTGAAAACAGTAAGGAAAGTATTAAAACACAGGAACTTTGGGTGGTGACTGAGTCCATTTGCAAAAGAGATGTTAGTGATAACCTAGACATTTTTCATTGGGGAGCTAATTGATACATGTGGTAGGAATCTGATAAACCCTTTGTCGTTATTAAAGCCACAAGAGATATCTGAATCCCTCAATGCACTGTTGTTCAGTTGGACAGATGGCTAGTGGTGGATAACCCCTTAAGTCTCAGTACTCGCCACTGGGAGAATTGTAGCATTGAGACTTTCATAAATATACATCTGTAATCCATGACAAGAAAGCCAGTTATAAGAAAGTCATTTGGAGGGATGAGGAACCAGCAAAGGGTTAAATGTACACACAACCCAGGTGTTTCTTCATCCCTAACTCCCCCCCTAGAAATGTTTTTTTTAAATGGGTCAATATGGTTACATTCCCTGTCTCTGCAGCCTAATGTCTAACACTGTCCAAAACAGTTCAGTGCTTTCAGTTGGTGCAATTTTTCCAGGACCCTCAAAGGTTTGGGGATCAGTGCTGAAAGGAAAAAAAGTATACCTTCATTCCTGTTTCTCTGAAATCACTTCATGATTCTCCCAATGTTTCTGTTGTTAGCAATATTTTGTGCATTACTTGAGTTAATCTCTTTGAAGCTGCAGGACAAAAATATTCTCACATGTGAATATTTTTGTGTTATCTTTAGTACTATTCAATTTCTATGGAATAGCTCGTACTAGGTGTGCTATTTTGAGAATTGTTCCAGGACCCCAACCATCTTAACCTGGTTTAGCGAGAAAGAGGAACCATTATTCCCAAGATAGCTCATTTGAAGGTAGAATTACAGTGTAGCTGACGAAGGCACAGTGATCTCTGTATGTAATAATAATAATAATAATAATAATAATAATAAAATTTATTAGTATCCCGCCCCTCTGAGAACAATCGGGGTGGCTAACAAGTTAAAAATACAAGACATATCAAATCCCTAGTGCCCTCCCCCCCTTAAAAAGGTATTAAATCTAATAGAGAATTAAAACTATACAAGTTAAAACTGACCCAAGG
>NW_024819327.1:0-1944 GCF_019175285.1 Sceloporus undulatus | reverse complement strand
CTCAAGTCCCATTAAATACAATGGCATAATAAAATGGTGTCCCATATATAAAATGGCAAAATCAAGGTTTCCTTTTGGAATTTATCTGTATCTATTTTAGTACTTTCATATCTCCCTGATCTGCCATCAATGGTTGCATCAGTGGATTAAAAAATTCCTTGGAAATGGAAGGCTGACTGGTTTCCTACAGCACAAAAGAGAAGAGCTCTGGACTCCCACTACCACAGAATTTCCAGTGTCTATGTTACACATGTGAAAACAGGACAGTAAAGAAAGTAAATCCATTTGAAATGTGGTGCTGCAGGAGAGATCTACAGGTATCAAAAGGCAAATGAAGAGCTTCTTCCTGATGTTTCGCCAGCATCTGTGGCTGGCATCCTCAGAGAATGCTTTGCCTGAAAAAAAGTATGGTTTGTGTGTGTGTGTGTGTGTGTGTGTGTGTGTGTATACTGTGTGAGCCTGGGAATGCAGGAGTGATTTGCAAGTGTATTGTTCTGTGCTGATGATGGCTGGGAGGCTAATGCAAAAGAGGATTAGTGTCTGCTAATTGGTGATTATGATCTGCTGGGAAAGCCCCTGACTCTGAGTGGTTTCCCATTTGCATTTGCTGAGTCTGCATTTTGCTATTCCTCAGGACTGGTAGCCAAATTTTGTTCACTTTAAGGGTTTCTTCTTTCCGGTTGAAATTATCCAGATGTTTGTGGATTTCACAGGCAATGCACAGGGAAGGTGCCAGACACAGATGCTGGCGAAACGTCAGGAAGAAAACCTTCTAGAACATGGCCACACAGCCCAAAAAACCCACAAAAAATCTGGATACTCATTTTAACAACCTACAAAAAGATGGAAGGCTGAGATGACCTTGGTTTTCTTTTGGAATTCATCTGTATCAATATTAGTACTTTCAAGCTATCAATGGTTGAATCCATGGATAAAAAAATTCCTCAGATATGGAGAGCTATGGAAACCATGCAATTGTACCAGCAACAGCCACACAATGGGCAAAATTTGTGAGCTAGCCATACCTGTATCTGGGGTTTTCCATGCTGGCAAAAAGTCTAATTTATCTGCTTCTGTGATCTCTTCTTCCGCAGGGGTTCTCTGCAGGGCATCCACCTCCTCTTCTGGGACCTCAGGTAGCTCTCCTTGTGAGACACTTTGGAGGGAATCTAGCACCGTCTGTGAGGCATCCACTGTTTCCTTCAGGAGCAACAGTTTTTCTTTGGAGATATTCCACAACCTCTTCCCCAAAGCATTAAGCTTGTCCTCCAGGGCACCGAGTTCATTCAATGGGAAATCGTGCACGGCAGCCCTCAAGGCAATGAGCTTATCTTGGTGGGCACCCATCTCCTCCCGTAAGGCATCTCTCAGAGCATCTTTCAAGGCCTCCACATTTTCTTGCAAGGCACATACTCTATTCTGTGATCCAGCCTGCAGGAATATCTTCAGGTTGTACACCTTCTCCCACACAGCAAACATCTTCAGTGGGAAACCCCACATGGTCTTCACTTTCCTCCACTGGTCACACATCTCCTTCAGTGGGACATCTTGCAAGGCATCCCACAGGGCATCCTGCTTCTCCTGAGCTGGGGCATCTCTTGGAAAATCCAGCATGGCATCATGCAAAACACCTGTGATCTCACGCAGAGCACTCAGCTTCTTCAGTGGGACTAATCTTAGGACATCCTGCATGGCCTCCAGCTTCTCCAGCAAAGCACCCACCTCCTCTTGGGGGTCTTCCCTGAGAGCGTTGCTGAAGGCATCCACCAAATCCTGGAGTTCATCCATTGTGTACAGATTGATATCCCACAGGGCAAAGTCCAGTTCTTTCATCTTTTCCCAGAGGGCATCTCCTAGGCCATGGCAGGGAACACTTCGTTCCTCCTGCAAGGCATCGTGCAGTTCATCCACCTTTTTCACAATGCTCATATTCTGCAGGAACAT
>NW_024819326.1:0-1944 GCF_019175285.1 Sceloporus undulatus | reverse complement strand
TGGTGTGACTTCTGGACTCTTAGGACGCATGCATCATTGAAACACCATACCTCCACTGTGACTCGAAGCAGCTTTATTTTGGCTGTCTGTAACAGGCCATTGGCTGGTTACAGACCGGCACTTTAGTGCATGACGAGCACGCACTAGGGTTACAAAAGCACCAATGTCTCTTTATCCATGTTGAAAAAAGATTCTGGTAAGTCTCAACTGCCAGTCAGTTTTTGTGCATGGAGTAAAGGGTTCCAACTAGTCTTACATCTCAGTCACTCCGCTGTCTTGGGGCAACCTGGGATATAGCTTCTGTCTTTCTGTGCTACAAAATGGATTATATTTTGTATTCTTTGATCACTACTGCTCTGACTGCTGCAGTTGTGCCAGTAGTCTGATCTACATTTCCCAATTTTTCAGATGCTGAAATGGAAGTAAAAAAACAGCCTCCATTTACATATTTGGGAGCCTTCCAGCTTTGGGAGGGGAGAATTAAAAAAGAAAAGGCAGAAGAATAAATCCTACTGAAGATTCAAATCTGTTAATTATTTGAGGTTTCTACAAACATGCCAAGGAACCCAATCTGTGTGTAAAGGTAAATGAGAAGGTTTAGTGTTAATTTAGGTCTAAGGGGTCTACTTTTCACTTTGACTCCCATGGCAAAATGAGAAGTAATTCTGGGGAGAAAATGCCAATCTTCCAACACATTCCACAGAATCTGAATCTCTCCTGCAATCTGTTCCTTTGAAACCTGTTCACATTATACTTGAAGAAATAATAGACTTACACCTGTGCTATGCTTAGCTCCAGAAGAAAATGTGTTTGGGTAATAGTAACATTCTCCTTTGCCCTCCCAAACTGTATTATGTTGTATACAATTGTAACAGCTTTGGGAAAGAGTGAGAAAATGCACACACTGCCAAAAGGAAAACAACCTATTTTTTTCCCTTTTAAAAAAAGAGTATATATATAAAAAATCTTTGCCCTTTACTTTGCTCAGGGATCTGAACCAGCATTTTTATTTGTTCAGATATGTGTTTTATTAATTTTTCATATATTAACTATAACCAGGCAGCCAAATATATTTTGCAGGTCAGCTCACGTTCAGCAATTGTTTCCACCCAGAAACTTACCCAGCCCCATATACTTGGGAAAACAGCAAGCGAATAATTAGTAATATTTTATTTTATTGTATAGTTTTGTTTTAAAATGACTGTTTCATTACTTGGGGTCAAAACTTAAGAGAAGCCACTGATAATAGCAACAAGCACCTGATGTTGCAAACCTGGGACATGAAAGACACCAGTACCATGTTCCTCTTGGCTCATCACAGAAATGTGGGGAGGGGGGGAGGCAACTTGATAGAATAGATTTGCAGATGTTTTCAGAGCAGATTAAAAGCTATGAGATGATATTTGATAAGTACTTCCTCAAATTCACAAATGCCTCCATATTCAGTATGAAATGTGTTTTTGTAAACCGCTGTGATCTGCAAGGAATAGCGGTCTAGAAATAAAATTTCATTCATTCATTCATTCATTCAAATAAGCTTCAGGTTATTTTTTTAAAATGTCTGATAGACATAACTCCCGAAACATAAAACTCCATCTATGTCAGGGCTTTAAGTGCTTAGCTCCCAAAGGGAGAAAAAATGAAATGCACAGATATAGGATGGGGGACACCAGACTTGACAACAGTACATGTGAAGAGGATTTAGGAATCCTGGTAGACCACAAGTTGAACATGAGTCAACAGTGTAATGCAGCAGCTAAAAAAGCCAATGAGATTCTAGGCTGCATCAGGGTCCAGCTTGATGAAAGTAATAGTGCCACTTCATTCTGCTTTGGTCAGGCCTCACTTGGAATGCTGTGTCTAGTTCCGGGCACCAAAATTCAAAAAGGATGTTGACAAGCTGGAGTGTGTCCAGAGGAGGGCAACCAAAATGGTGAAGGGTCT
>NW_024819325.1:1358-1944 GCF_019175285.1 Sceloporus undulatus | reverse complement strand
GAGGAATGGATTTATAGGGGCGAAGACAAATAAACAAGATAAGAGAAGATAAAGTGTGAATAAAGAAATAACAATAGTAAAACACCACACCTCGAATAGACGGAGAGCGCGCAGAGAGAGAGAGAGTGGAAGGGGAGAGAGAGAGAGACGGAGGAGATAGCGGGTGCGCGCGACGGAGGACAGAGGGGGAAAATAGATAGAAGGAGCATTGAAAAAGAGACCAAGAAACGGAGGTAAAAGAGGGCGAAGGGGGCCTGCGCGACTAAAGACGAAGAATAAAGGAGGAAGGAGAGAAGCAGACGGGAACACGCGCGGGGAAAGAGACAGAGGAGGAGGTGAAAAAGGGGGCGCGCGACGGACGACGGAGAACAGACAAGGAGAAAAGACAAAACAGAAGGGAAAGCGCGCGGGGAAAGAGCGCTGGGAGAAAGACAGAGACGAAGGGGAAAGAAGGTGTGCATGATAGAGGACAGAAGAAGCTGAAGGGAGTGCCTTGAATAGACAAGGAGAAAAGACAAAAGTAGAAGGGAACGCGCGCAGAGAAAGAGTCAGAGGAGGAGGCGAAAAAGGGGGGCGCGCGACGGAC
>NW_024819325.1:0-1258 GCF_019175285.1 Sceloporus undulatus | reverse complement strand
GGGAACGCGCGCGGGGAAAGAGACAGAGGAGAAGGCGAAAAAGGGGAGCGCGCGACGGACGACGGAGAACAGACAAGGAGAAAAGACAAAGTAGAAGGGAACGCGCGCGGAGAAAGAGTCAGAGGAGGAGGCGAAAAAGGGTGCGCGCGACGGACGACGGAGAATTGAAAAGGAGGAAGGACAGAAGCAGAAGGGAACGTGCGCTGGGAGAAAGACAGAGACGAAGGGGAAAGAAGGTGTGCATGATAGAGGACAGAAGAAGCTGAAGGGAGTGCCGGGAGAGAAGGAAGATACAGGTGGTAAAGAATAAATGTAAGGAGCCAAGAATTGAGAAATAGATTGAAAAAGAACAGAATTATAGAGGAAATAAAGACAATAAAAGACTGAATTGATAGAAACTAAATAAAGCAAAGGAAGAAGAATGGAAGAATAATACAAGCTTACAGGAAAATAAGAGAATTTAAGATAAGTATTATTTATAAAATAATATAAGTAAATTGAATAAATGCTGCGATTATTGGACTTTTAAAGGGGAAATCATAAATTTAACTTAACAAAATAGAATAGAAGAACTTTATTGTTGTCTAGCTATCTTACTTAAACTAAAGAAATATATGTTAGAAAAATAAGAAAGTGACATTAAATTACTTGGTTGACTTAATTTTATTCTTTGTATAGAACAACAAGGAGAACTTAATGGAGGCAAAGCTTAAAATAAAGACTCAAACCAAATAAAGTTAAAGAAGAACAAGATCAACCGGAAAGTGACTTTTTATAACTGAAAAACTCATATGGAAACAAGAGAAACTACAAGAAGAAAAGAAAAGGAAAAAGAAAAGGAAAGAGTAAGAGGACTGTTACATTATTGAATAATAGTGGTTGAAAATCTCCAGAAAGTTTTCTATTATTGTTTGTGTTTGCTTTTGTTATTAAGGGTTATAATTTATAATATTGTAAATTTTTTCTATTTAAAACAGGAGAAGAAAAGGGGTGAAATAGAAAGAGATTGTGGTTTAAGAATATCTTAAGGAAAGCTTAATTAATGTATAATTTGGTAAAAATTGTTACTATTTAAGGGTTTATTTAGGTTAATACAATTATAGGGGTAATTTGTGATATACTCGTTAAATAGGAAGAGAAAAAGGAAAGTATGGCAAAACCAAACAAAGGATCTACACAGTCTCAGGCTAGAAGAGGATCTATGGAGGACACAATTAAGATTATTGATCCAAATATTCGTATACTGGACGAAATTCGG
>NW_024819324.1:0-1944 GCF_019175285.1 Sceloporus undulatus | reverse complement strand
AGAATGAAAGTTCTTGCATGTCAATGTGGAGACAGAAAGAGAAATGCGATCCTCGTTCTTTGCCTGCCTGGTTTGTTTTGAAACCACTGGCAAGAACCATGGCAGGTCTTTGTCACTAGATGGGGATGCAGCCTTTCCAAATCCAGCTGGAGAGAAAAATCCATCTGGTTTGGCCATTTCTTCAGCCAGCCCTAGGAGACAACCACTTTCCTGGCCTTCCAGTCTGGTCCAATGTCAAAGAGGTCACAGCTGTCAGGTCTTTCTTCCTAAATGTTAGGAAGGTCCCCTTTAATCTAAATTAAGCTTAAAAAACAAAAGCAAAGTAAAGCAAAACAACAGTATATATGTCAATATCTGTGGGATGTTGGTAAATACAATAGAAAAAGAGATTCAATGCAACTGACATAAGATTTATGTCCTTTTCCTCTGTTTCAATAAAGTAAACTTCAAATATATTTTTTCATTTTTTAAAAAAAACATCTTTGGAAAACTGGAAACTTCTGTATGTGTTTTTTAAAAAATGTTACTTCAGAAAATCTAGCATCAGAGGGGAAAGCATCAAGAAATCCAGCAAGCAAAGTTTAACTTTGAGGAAAGTATCCAATAAAGCTAAGGGTTTAAATTGGTGCCTTGGAAGTAAAGTATCATAGTTTGAATGAGAAACAATGGCAGGGACACAGTCTCCACAGTTTTGGAGCATTGCAGGTGGCAGATGTCATGCGCATCTGAGTGTGATTTCAAACACCAGCCTTATTGTTTCTCTTTGGTTTCAGAATCACCTCTATCAACGATGGCGGATTGTGGTCCAGCGTGTGCCGTCTCCTCCTGTGCTTCCGAACCCACCGTTGGATTTAGATCAGCAGGTCTGGGATGCTATGGAAATCATGGCCATGGTGGCTGCGGTTTGGGTGGTTTCGGTGGTTTTGGTGGTTTGGGCTACGCAGGTGGTGTCCTGGCAGAATCGGCCAGCAATCCTGGCATCATGAATGGAATCAGGCCTTCCTCCATCAACCAGATCCCTCCCAGGGCGCATCCTCTCTGCCCCCAGTGAGCCTGTTGATGTGGGATGCAATGCTCTATGTGCCGCTGGGGGCTTTGGCCTGGCAGAAGGCTTGGGCCATTTTGGCTTCGGCTTTGGCCTTGGCCACAATGGCACGGGAGGCCTGACGGATGGATATCTTGGACATTACAACCGGAGCCGTGGTAGCATTTGTAACCAGACTCATGAAACTGGAAAAGAACGACCATGAATAATAACCTATGATTTTTTGGATCCGTTACCAAGTGTCTCAGTCTGATCTCCTGGAATCACTACTGAAACCAAGACAGTGTTCAAGAACTCTGTGTGGCCCTTTCTTCTCCTCGATTTCCACTTTTGAATGTCTGAAGCTCAATAAGCAGCAACCACAGTTGTCTTTGGCATGTTCCTTGCCTATTTCATTGACAGTCAACCTGTTCTTCCCTTCTTTTAATAAAGCTCATCTTGCATTCACATCTGTATCTCTCTGGCTGTGCACCTCATTGGTCAATTGCCTTAATGTATGGTTGAGGTTGGGTTGACCTCATGGCAATGGGGCAGACTTCAGTAGTCGGTTTATGGGGCAACATTCAGAGTGGGGAGAAGGAAAAGCAGTGACCAGAATCCCACTGTTGGTACCAACTAGATTGGACCCATTGTATCAATGTGAATTCTCTAGTCATGGGCTCACCATTTTACAATGAATTGATCAAGACTATTCTACTTAAGAGCATTCAATACAATTTAGCACTTAGGTAGACTATGTTGCTCTGCTCACTGGGCATCTCTCCAGATCATCTGCTCAACATGGGATACAATAAGGCTAAAGTGAATATCAAAAAAAGACCCACCACAGATCTCTCTGGGCAATTCTTCCATTGCTGAATTATTCTTACAGCCAAGATATTCCTTCTAAAATTCAGTTG
>NW_024819323.1:0-1944 GCF_019175285.1 Sceloporus undulatus | reverse complement strand
TATTTCTGCTCCGTACTGAAGACCGCATCAAGGGTATGACCTGCGCAATGTGTTGGCCCGGAAACCAATTGGGATAGGCCCATGCCTGTCATGGAATCCATGAACTCCTGAGCTGCACCTGTTAAACTGGTCTCGAGTGGGATGTTGAAGTCGCCCAGAATTATAAGTCTGGGCGACTCCAACAACAACTCCGAGACCAGCTGTGTCAACTCGGATAGGGAGTCTGTTAGACAACGGGGTGGACGGTATACTAACAGAATCCCTATACTATCCTTGGTTTTCAGGCTGAGGTTGTTAAGGTTGGGAAATCCTGTTTGGGGTCACTTCTGACTTTAGGGACCTTACATCCTCCATTATGAGTTTCCTGAAGGCCTCAAACTGCCAACTGTGACGTGCTAAGGTTGAGGTGGCCATTTTGTGTTCTGGCAGCCATTTTGTGGTCCAGCGGCCATTTTGAGACAGGCCCATTGTGACCTCAGTCTGATGCTCCTTACCTGAAGCATTGATAGTGTCCCATTGTGATCTCAGGCTGATGCTCCTTGCTTGAAGGACTGAGACTGGCCCAATGTGACTTCAGGCTCATGCATCTTACCTGAATAACTGAGACTGGCCTATTGTGATCTCAGGCTTATCCTCCTTTCCTGAAGGATTTAGATGGGACTATTGTCACTTCAGACTGGTGCTCCATACCTGAAAGAATGAGACCGGCCATTACATCAGACTGATGCTCGTTGCCTGAGAAATTGAGATTGGCTCATTGTGACCTAAGTCTGATGCTCCTTACCTGAAGCATTGATAGTGTCCCATTGTGATCTCAGGCTTATCTCCTTTCCTGAAGGATTTAGATGGGACTATTGTCACTTCAGACTGGTGCTCCATACCTGAAGGAATGAGACCGGCCCATTACCTCAGGCTGATGCTCGTTGCCTGAGAGATTGAGATTGGCCCATTGTGATCTCAGACTCAAGCTCCTTGCCTTAAAGATTTAGATAGGACTATTATGAGTTAAGGCTGGTGCTCTTTACCTGAATGATTGAGACTGGCCCATTGTGACTTCAGCCTGAAGCACCTTCTCTGAAGGATTGAGACTGGCCCATTGTGACCTAAGGCTGATGCTCCTACCCTCATGCATTGAGTCTGCCCTTTTTGATTTCAGGCTGATGCACCTTGCCTGAAGTATTCAGATGGCGCTATTGTGACTTCAGGTTGCTGCTCCTTACCTTAAGCATTGAGACTGTCCCATTGCAATCTCAGAATCAGAGAATTAGAGAATCATAGAGTTGGAAGAGACCACTGGGGCCATCCAGTCCCCCTGCCATGGAGGAACTCTCAGTCAAAGCATAGTGAGAGATGGCCATCCAGCCCCTATTTAAAACCCTCCAAGGAAGGAGACTCCAATACACTCTGAGGAAGGAGTGTGTCCCAATATCCCTCCCAATGTTGAGGTGGAATCTCTTTTCCTGGAGCTTGCATCCATTCCTCTGGTTCTTGTTCTCTGGAGCAGCAGAAAACAAGCTTGCTCCCTGAACAATATGGCATCCCTTCAAATATTTAAACAGGGCTGTAATATCACCTCTTAACCTTCACTTCTCCAGGCTAAACATCCACAGTTCCCCAAGTCGTTCCTCATAGGGCATTGTTTCCAGACCCTTCACTATTTTAGTCGCCCTCCTTTTAACACACTTCAGTTTCTCAACATCCTTTTTTAAATTGTGGGGCCCAGAACTGGACACAGTATTCCAGGTGGGGCCTGACCAGAGTAGAATACAGTGGGACTATTATTTCCTTTCATCTAGACACTATACGTCTATTTATGCAGGCTAAAATTGCATTTGCCTTGTTAGCTGCTGCATCACACTGTTGACTCATGTTCAACTTGTGGCCTACTTAGACTCCTAGATCCCTTTTACACATAATTTCATTCACCCAGGTGTCCTCCATCCT
>NW_024819322.1:0-1944 GCF_019175285.1 Sceloporus undulatus | reverse complement strand
CATTTCCTATGATGACTACTTATGAATATTATTAGCACTTCACACTTCACTACGTATCCTGTGATGAATTGAGATACTGTATAATTGCAATGTCCTCATGAGTTGCTGATGTGATTTATATTCAGTGACAGTATTCATAGATGAGGAAATGAGCAGCTCTAGTATGAGAAATAAGGATTTTAGAGAGAACACTGGCAGCATTCCCATTTTAGACAGAACCATTTAGCCCAGTGCCCAGTAATGTCAATTCTGTCTGAAACTGACTCTCCAAAGAGTGGGGTGGTATTCTAAATTACCATATGTATGCTCTGTCTGAAACCTTTTTATTAGTGATGTCAGGGCCTCAGGCTAGAACATTTGGCATTCAAGAGGTGCTCCAGCACTTAATTCTCTTTTTGTAACCACTAGTCTTCAAAGATATGCTGGATCGTGTCTACAGTACACCCTTTCCTTACGCAGGAGATCTGTTCTGGAAACCACCACCACCCCCGCCTAAGGCAAATACTGTGTATGCTCAAGCCCTATTGAAAACAATAGGGCTTATGTATGTGTCATGGTGTGCATGCCAAAGGCGTGCATACCCTTGCCACTTCCATTGCACAGCTTTCAGCGTAAGCTGAAAGCTGCATATAGCGCACCTGCATATGATGCGGGCACACTTTATTTGTTTCCATGTCCATGGATGATAAAATGAAATTTGCATTTTTCTCGAAACCCAACATGCATAATATTCTTCCAGTTCTCTGAACAGTCAGATTCTGTGGTAGGTAGACAAAAACCTTTCTCTTCCAGCAGGCCTTCCCCGATTGATAATGTCCAGAACCAACTGAATCTCCCTCCTTTTATTATTTTTCTTATTTGTGATTTGTTTATTAATTTTGTTATATTGTTATATATTTTAACCATGTTTTATTGTTTAATTTTATACTTGGGAGGGAGGGTTGGGCTGGGGTCTTGTGGGGCTTGTTGTTTTTATTGTTGTATATTATATAAACTCTGCTGTTACCCACCTCGATCCTCAAAATGGAAGAGGCGAGTGTGGGTGGAGCTGGGGCGGTGGGCTGCATGGCGGAAGACGAGGCCCTCTCCCACTATCCAAACACGTGGGAAACAAACTTTCCAAGGCAGGTGTTGCAGTAACTGTGGCTTCTTTAATGGCAACAAGTAACTTAACAGTGCTCAAGTGAACAAAAAAACAACCGTCCCAGTCCCGGGCAAACAAAAGGACCAGCCTCACTCCTCAGGCCAGGGTAACATCGCAGGTGTCTCTGGCCGCCGGGCTACCTCGAGTTGAGCGACCACCAGAATGCTTCTCCAGGAGCTCCCTTTTGGATTTCTCCCAGTCCTGGGGCTCTGGTCCTTGCTCTCAACAGCTCCCCTTGTCGTCCCACCACTCACTCTCTAGTCCTCCAGGGTCCCTCCTTCTCCAGTTTCCTTCTCCCGGATATGAGAAGTCTCCCTCCTCCTGGGGGTCTCTTAGCCGGAGGGCCTCATGGGGTCCCGGAGGCCTAGGGCTTGACTTTGTCTGCAAGGACATGGGCCTTCCGCCCTTATGAGGGCTGCAAGTTACCTTCACTCCCCCTAACTCGACCGACTCCCCGCGTCCTCCTCTTCTGCATCTTCCTCCTCTCCCCGCGCAAGTCTCTTCCTGCCTTTTTATCTTCCTTCTCGGCGCCACCTCTCTCTCCTCTGGCCCCTCCCCTGGGCTCTTCCCCCTTATCTCCTCCACCTGATCGCTCACCTCTCCCAACTCTCCCAACACCAGCTTCTGCTCTGCTACAGTGGGATATAAATAAATATTTATTATTATTATTATTATTATTATTATTATTATTATTGGTGTTCATGAAGTAAAAGAGAAAGAACCAGGGATCTGAGGGTGC
Organism: Sceloporus undulatus; assembly: GCF_019175285.1. Classification (NCBI taxonomy): domain Eukaryota; kingdom Metazoa; phylum Chordata; class Lepidosauria; order Squamata; family Phrynosomatidae; genus Sceloporus; species Sceloporus undulatus. The sequence goes on along the minus strand of NW_024819322.1, from coordinate 61 downwards.
CTCCACACTTCAGAAGTAAAGCAGTTTCACACCAAATTAGCTGCCATATCCTAAAGAATCT
>NW_024819321.1:0-1944 GCF_019175285.1 Sceloporus undulatus | reverse complement strand
TAAGGAGGGAGGGATTATAATGTTTTTAAATTTATATTTTACTCTGTTATAATCACTGTTGTCAACCGCCCGGATTGGTTCGCCACAGGGCGGTATACAAATAAATATTATTATTATTATTATTATTATTATTATATGGGTTTTAATAATTAATACCTAGAGTTGGGCATGTTTGGGGAGGAAATGATGACCTGTGAAAACTAGGAAGTTGCATGTGTAAGGAGTCATGCTGACCTGAGGACATGCAGAAACATAGATACAGGGTGCCCACATAATAAGCAGGCATGCTATACACGGACTTGAGCATACACGCTCAAGCCGCAGGAAGTGCACGGGGTGCAAGGGGTGATGCATCCCATTCAAATGAATGTGGCATGTACCCGTGGTGCCCCGTGCTCTCCCACACCGCCGCGTCTCCGTGCACACGAGCCCCATTCAAATGAATGGGGCTCAAGCATACGTGGAATTAGCCTTATGTGCAGGGGTCCAGAACGGATCCCCTGTGTAAGGCAAGGGTCCACTGTAGTACTAAAATAAACATTAAATGAGTTTGCTGATTACTCAATCTCCCCCCCTCCCGGATCTTTTCATTTCCTCTTGCGATGGAGACAAACGGTGTCCCATGGCAAAGGAATCAGAGATGTTACTCTTCACATCAACTCCTGACATGTTCTTATTCACTCTTCCTGCCTGACCATCAGGGATTGTCTCAAATCTAATCAATATTTTGTCATTTCGGAGCCAAAGCCATCAGCCATTCTGGATCCTTTTTGTGAATTCTATTGGAAAACCATCAAAACCTTTATTACACTATTTAGTAATACCAAGCACCCCTTGAGGGTATGGAATGGGATATAAATATTTGCCCCAGTCATAGCTATTTTGTTTTTACTGATAGATTAATATGGTTCCTGAAGTTGCATTGGTTTTGTATGTTTCCATACAGTCTTGACATTTCTAAATAAAACCTTTCTCTTTACTGAGACGAGAGTCTCTCTGCAGTTAGTGCAGTGGGCCCTCCTTATCCACGGACTTGCCATCCATGGATTTGAGCATCTGCAGATTACAAGCCCTCATTGTCTCCAATGGCGGTGCATATGCAGCTGCACTGCCATTGGGGAAAAAAGTCCTTTGCGTTCCCTCCCTCCCTCCCTCCCTCCCTCCCTCCCTCCTTCCTTCCTTCCTTCCTTCTTTCTTTTGAATCTTCTGCCCTGGAGTATGGCTCCCAGTCAGCCAGGGCTGAGGCTGGGGCTGAGGCTTGAGTCTCAGAGCCCCTATCCCCAGGCCCAGCACCTGGGATGAAGCCTCTGAGCTCCGAAAGCCAAGCCAATGGATTCCAAGGGAGCAGGGGCTTGAGTCTCAGATCCCACAGGCTCCATTCCGGGTGCTGGGCCTGGGGTCAGGGGCTCTGAGACTCAAGCCTTGGCCCCAGCCCCAGCTGACTGGGAACCAGACTGCGACCCCACAGCAAAACCGGAGAAGAACATCCAAAGGAAAGAAGGAAGGAACAGGGAAGAAGGGAGGGTGAAAGGTAGGGAGTGATGAACTTTTCTCCCATTCTCCTTAATGGGGGGGGGTCATGAACAGATCCCCTGTATAAACCGAGGACCCACTGTACTGGTATACACAGGTGAAAAGATCCCTGACATTACCTTCCTGTCACAGGCCTCCTTTTGAGCTATAATTTCTCCAAAATTCCAAGAACACGCTAACACTGCTGGTTACTATTCCCAACATTTCCCCCAACCTTTAGGGTAACACAGTGTCCTTTAGCAGGCTCAGAGCTGATGTAATAATTTTATGTCTGAAGATATAGCAGGAGACACAGCCAAATAGATATTTGACCCTGCCACTCCCTATGAGGTACAGAGTGGCTGTGAGAAGAGGCTTCAGTATGATAAGTGGCAAGGGCCTTTGAGCCCTGTAGAGTGAGGAAAGGAATAC
>NW_024819320.1:0-1945 GCF_019175285.1 Sceloporus undulatus | reverse complement strand
GTCCTTCTACTTTTAAATGTTACTTGTATAAACTAGCATCTATTTATTTATTTATTTATAAAACATGACATTTCAATTAATGTAGGATTAGAAGGGGGGAAACAAATATTTTTTGATTTTGGATTGCCTAGAAAGCATTATCCTGTTGGTTTCTTCAAGTAAAGCAAACAACTAAACGTAGTATGTTTTTCATTGTGGATTTAGAAGCAGCTGACGCTGAGACCTGCATAGGTCTGGCAAAAAGGCAAAAGGTGACACATAGGTGAGGAAAGGGCAAATGTAGAAAAAGCAGGAGAAAACTATCACTAGGCAGCGTGAGCCACAGAAACTCATCTGACAGCAGTGTGCATGGGGCATGTATTTAAAGAATGGATGTTTACCTGCACTACAAGGTAGAAGGTGTTAGTCACAACTTCATGTTAAATATTTAATGCTAACAAACAGTACATGTCTATATCATAGGGTTTAAAATGAGCAAGTTGACTCTAAAAGTTTACTTTTAATACTCCCAGAACAAAATTTTCCCATTTCCAATAGTTACAGAAGAGTGCCTTGTCCATTTTGCTGATGCTTATATGGTATGATATTATTTAGCACATCAAGAAAATCCATTTCAGGCATAAAGGAGAATATTTACGTGACCTGGACTAGATTAGAGCCTTCATTTCAATTGTGTGCATCATTCATAAGATGTGGATTTGTGTAACTGTTCTTGGGAAAGCTCCCTGAGATGAAAAATCAGGTTCTCTAAGGCAGTGAAGGCTTTGTAGTCCAGCTTGAATATGAAAAAGAGATCTTGCGTTAGCAAAAGTGTGTACCAGCTGAACTTTAAGAGGACAGTAACCCCTGTCTTAGCTTAGGATGTTTAGCATAACCCAGCAGAATTTCTAATTGTTGCTCTGGTCCTCGTTCTGGTCCTAAGAACAAGGAAATTAACGTGGGAGTTTTCTCCACCTTGCTATCACATCACTTCTTCCTTGCCCTTCATTTAATATCACATTCAAACAATCCTTTTACAGACTTGGGGTTGTTGTTGTTGTTGTTGTTGCTATGAGTTTAATGGAGAGGGTGAAAGTGATACAACTACTGATGGCTCCATTTTAGTGTGATGCTTGTTTCCTCCAGTCCATCAGAATGGGCCTTGATTTAGAATACATACCATTGTTACTTGTATAACATTTTATATGAAGACAGTCTAATGAGAGCCTTACTGATCAGGAATCTGAATAAGAAGTTTAATTTGCTCTTCATTCTCCGTGCACATGTTCAGTCATCATGTGCAAATTCAATCTAGGGTGATACAAAAAAATAAAGGAAGTTGTCAACTTGAAAATTAAAAAAAAAATAGAAATGAAGATTGACTGATTTGACCTGAAGAGAAGCTGATGGCAAGAATGTGTGCTGTGAACCTGAGCAAACTTCCCAGTTTCTGGGCAGATGGAAGTGATTCCTCTTTACCCGCACCTCCATGACATGGCTGTACTTTTTCCTGTATACAGTAATACATCATGAATGCATCCAGAGCTTCAAAAATTTATTTTTTGAGGACAACCCCCAGAATTTTTCAAGTTCTTGAGGTACTCAAATAAGGGACTCTCACATGTTATGCAGAACTTCACAAGGAGTTCTTCACCATCATAGTTCTCAAATAATGCATTTGTTTGATACGATATGCATATCTATCTACATAGATAGAGAAAATGCTGGATGGCTATGGTTTTCAGTGTGAGAGAAGGAAAAACAATGCAATTCTAAATCTTAAACTACTGTAAAAAAAATAAAGATTCCTCAAACTATCGAGGAGAATCAGTGTCCTTGCCGATTCACAGGCCTGGTGGAAGTAGGAAATTTAGGTTAAATATATTTTACCCAAAAAATATTTTAACAAATTTGATATAGAAGTTTATCGCATGGGGGAAAAAACGTCCCCCGATGCATTCTAACG
>NW_024819319.1:0-1945 GCF_019175285.1 Sceloporus undulatus | reverse complement strand
GGCGGCGGCGGGGGAGCGCCGCAAAGCGGCGGTTTGTACCCCGCCTTGGACTCACCTACTGTCTACCATTGCTTCTTTTTGAATATTGTAGCTAGGGAAGCAACATACTATTCATACATACTAGTGTAACCTTTCCCATTGTGGCAACTATCTTAGTTGTTCCATGGGCTTTTATTTATTTGTCTCTTATTGGTCTTGGGCAGAGTGAGGCTGCTGCCACACTGCAGAATTAAAGCAGTTTGACATCATATTAACTGTCATGGCTCCATCCTCTGGAATCCTGGGATCTGTAGTTTGTTGTGGCAACAGAGTGCTCCAACAGAGTAGACTAAATATCTTACAATATCACAAATCCCATTACTCCATAGTATTGAAACATAACAGTTAAAGTGGTTGTCAAATTGCATTGATTCTGCCTTGTAGGTGAAGGGGGGAGGGAGAAAAGAGGTTCTCACTTGAGTGAATTTAAAAAATGGCAATGAATACATAGATAATAATAGATTGACAAAAACATATAAGAATTGTTCTGTTGGAAAACACACAAACACACTTCTTCATTAGATGCTTCATGTGTATGCCACAGTAAGCACACCTTATAAGATATCTTTCTTTTTGTGAAACAAAAAGGAGGCTTTTAAAAAATGTCAGTGAATCAGCAACTCATTTAAAAGAAAACTTATTAACCAAATTAATACAAGGAGTAATGGTAGAAGTCTGTCTTCTAGATATGTGTGTAGGGCAGAAGTAAAGCTTCCATTAGATTAAGAGTGGGGTTGTAATAGAAATAATGGTTTCTTGGTGCTACTTGTTCTGTTTTCAATCCCTGAACTAGTAGGCAACATGGTGATGGGTGCTATATAGGGCTCATTTGCAGTTTTTGATTATGGGCTTCCAGGCTCAATTTGGTCCCCTGAAGTAAAGGATTTTCACCTAAAAAATAAGGCATAAAGGAAGGAAAGAATTTCAGCACATTCTGTTAGCAATAATAAGGTGGTAGGCAGCAGAGCTACTTTGTTCTCAGTTGTACTAAGAGTGTCAATTGGACCTCTTATACACTAGCCAGAAAACTTGAAAATTAAACACTGGACCACTTTACTTCATCCAGAAACCCAGTAAACCAGTAACAGCACAAACCTTAAAAACCTCATTCAAAATATCACTTTTATTCCTATTTATGTTCTACATCTCCATGAACCAAAATATACTGGATTAACCTCTTTGTGGGTCAGACAGGATATTAAATACTCAACCATGGATCACCATGGGACAAATCAATTATAACTGTATGCGGCACTGTTTCCCTTTCAATTTCTGTATGGGGCCTCAGTCCAGTGGCATGAATGCAACAATTGCTTGGAGGATATTTGGTAGCCTGCCAATATCAAACAAATTGCCACCAATTAGCAAAGAAACTTGGCTGTAAAGCAAAAGGAAATCCCGGTTTATCTTCCTTGTTTGCATATAACCCTCTACGGCTTCTCAGTGAGAAATAATAGACAGGATTCTGAAGCAATCCATGCCCTCACAACAAGGGACATTTCAGTAAGGCCATTGCATAATCTCCAAGAGAAAAAAAAAGATGTGTGGAATTAGGACTGTATCATGCTTCGGGTAAAAGATTTATGGAATTCATTCATTGTAACAAATCCTTAATTCACATGTGCTGTGCAATCCTAAATACGTTTATTCAGCTATAAGTATTATTCACATCAGTAGGGCCAGGTTCCTAATAATAAGGTGAAGCCTTAAGTGTGTCAGACTTCTTGCACCATGAAAATAAGGCTGGAGTTTTCAGCTTTCGTTGCATGCCTTTCCAGTTTATGGCAAACCTATCAAGGGGTTTTCTTGGCTATATTTGTTCAGATGGAGCATGTCTTTGCCTTCCTCTAAGGCTGAGTGTGACTTATTCAAGGTGAGTTTCCATGGTCAACCAAGAATCTGAAGC
>NW_024819318.1:0-1945 GCF_019175285.1 Sceloporus undulatus | reverse complement strand
GTTGCTGGCCTTCAAGTAACTACTCTAGAACAAAATAAATAAATAAAGTATAAAATACAACAGCAAAAGCAATAGCAAGTACATTTCTATACCACTTATCAGTGCACTTAAGCACTCCCTAAACGGTTTGCAAAGTGTAAGCTAAATGCCACCAACAATCTGGGTACTCATTTTAGTGACCTCAAAAGGATAATAATAATAATTAATAATAATAATTTGTTTTATTTATATACCGGTATTCCAAAGATCATAGTGGTGAACAGCAAGTAGGCTAATTGGCAAATAAGCTAATTTGCCCCCAACAGTCTGGGTACTCATTTTAGCAACCTCGGAAGGATGCAAGCCTGAGTCAAGCTTGGGCCCTTTTGCTGGTCTTGAACTTGCAACCTTGTGGTTTTGAGTGAATGGCTGCAGTACAGGCATTTAACCACTGCGCCACCAGACCTCCTAAGGATGCAGGCTGAGTCAAGCTTGAGCCCTTTTGGTGGTATTGAACTCGCAAACCTGCATGGTTTGGCAGCTGCAACTTCCCTCCAGAGGAAATTAGGCTGCCGGCAGGCCGCCCGTTTGAGGCGGTCTGTACCGCGCCATAGAAAAGCCTTTGACTGCATAGATCACAAAAAGTTATGGAATCCTCTTCAAGATATGGGAGTGCCACTATATTTGATTCTTGATAAGAAATTTGTATGTAGGACAAGAGGGTACAGTTAGAACAGAATATGGTGAAACAGAATGGTTCCCACTTGGCAAAGGAGTCATCTTAATTGGGCTTCATCTTAATGTGCAGGCTATAGGCAATATACAAAGGAAGGGCTTATACATTGTGTCCATTCTTTGCATGTGCAAAGGGTCCTTCAGTGAGAACTGGGGGGGGGAGGGATCCTTTTTAAAAATACCTTCCATGACTTCATACTCATTCCTACATTCCACTTATTTCCATGGAAATGATAACGAACATTTCCACACTTCTCTTTAGTAATTAATGTGATATCCTGTGTCAGAACCTTCCTCAAATCCTCTTTCCAATAAAGTCATTTAAAAACAAACAAATTTGTCTGTTACCTTTAGAGCTACATTTAGCTTCACCCTTTGGGGTGGCTGGACTCAAAGGTTTGACTTAAAAATTAAAGATATAGTTTGTATCCCAGTTGTACAGCTCTTTCCCACAAATGATGGATTACCTGCCTGGACCGCACCAGAAGGTATTTGCTGATTGTAAAAAACTGCAGGCCTACATCCGTGAGGAGATAAAGTCTCACAGCCAGACACTGGACCCTGAGAACCCCCGTGACTATATTGACTGCTTTCTTATCAAACTGGAGAAGGTAGGTACCAGAACACATGAAGCTGCCTTACACTGTTAGTCCATCTAGCCTAGTGTTGTTCAAAACAATTAGCGGTAGTTGTCCAGGAATTTGGGCATGATTCTTTGTTAATTCTACCTGGAGAAGCCAAGGATGAAACTGGGGAACCTCTAGAAGGAAAGCATGTCTAGAAGAGGGTGACCAAAATGGTGAAAGGTCTAGAAACCATGCCCTATGAGGAGTAGCTTAGGGAGCTGGGTATGTTTAGCCTGGAGAAGAGAAGACTAAGACATGACATGATAGCTATGTTTAAATATTTTAAGGGAAGTCATATTGATGATAGAGCAAGCTTGTTTTCTGCTGCTTCAGAGCAATGGTTTCAAACTACAGGAAAAGAGATTGCACCTAAACATTAGGAAGAATTTCCTGATGCCAAGAGCTGATTGACAATGGAAGATGCTGCCTTGGAGAGTACTGGAATCTCCGTTTTTTGATGTTTTTAAACATATGCTGGATGGTCATCTTCCTGGAATGCTTTGATTGTGAGTTCCTGCATGGCAGAAGGGGAGTTGGACTGGTTGGCCTTTGGGGCCTCCTCCAACTCTAGCATTTTGCGATTCTAGTTTGCCACTGAACCAGCA
>NW_024819317.1:0-1945 GCF_019175285.1 Sceloporus undulatus | reverse complement strand
GACAGTGTGAATAGTTTTGGGCCATCACCCCCCAAAGAAAAACAACCGCCCTTTTTCCACCTAATGAAAGAGCTGTGGCTTATGGCCGGGAACCATGGCTCCCAGGAAAAAAATCCCTAAGTTTGTAGCTTTACAAGTAAAGGCTCATTGTTGCATAGTATGCCATGGAATTCTTCCAGTGTTGTAGCCATAAGGAACAGTTGCTAAAGACAGTCACTATATCAATATCATGTTATGCTATTTCCCTTATAAGTTTCCAAAAGAAAACAACACTAAAATGGACTACCATCCCTGAGGTCGCCATACCTTTCCAACATAGGAAGGGATAGATGGGTGTAGATATGGAGGATAAATATATTAGACAACAGCATTGCCACTCTGTATTCTTATTTATGCTATCTGCAAAAAGATGGAGAAATTTTAATGTCCTACATTTTTAGTTGTATTATCGACCTGCAGTTTTCCTAGAGTATTCTTACTATGATCGATGCACAATTTCTGATGTTGTTATCTCTTTACTTTTTTTATATGGATCAAAATGCAGATGCTATTGATGAACCTTGCTCTAGTGGAATCCAATCGGGACCATCAGGAATCCTTTCAGCAAGTGACATCTTGCCAGAACCCCAAAATCTTGGACCCAGCTATATATCAGAACTTCAACAGTCAGGTGAATTTAAATAAATATGCATTGTCTTTTTCAAAAAAGAGTGGTGATCATATAAGGATTAAGGTTTCTATTAATAACATATATCTATATACCAAATAACTTAATATCACGAAAACTTTACTTTCCAGACAGTAAATAACAAAAAATATACGAACATATTGTGTTAAACAGAGAATACATTGCAATAAACTGTCTTATTAAAAGCTATTTGTATATTTCTTTTTTCTGTACAGTGCAATCTTCCTTGAAAATCCAGGAAAATATCAACAGGAAAATTGTGAGAGTCCTACTGAGAATGAATGGAAGAATAAAGAAAATTGAGAACATTGTTAAATTGCATCTGAAAAAAAACATCCACCACTTAAATGTATTCACACATGTTATTATTACTGCATTGTTACTGAATACAAGTTTTGAGGTTGGACACAGTACTGTACTGTTAAAATAAGGGTTATTAAGATGGCTATTATTTAGATCTCCAATAACATGCATCGACGATAACGATGTATTGGTTGTCCTTTTTTTTTAAAGGGTATTTCTTTTTTTTTTTTATTAAACCTTTTTTAGACTTGCATCCAAAGTTGGATATGTTACAAGTATGTTGTTCCAAGGGAACCAGAGTTTATTTTTAACAATTAAGATTCCCCAATTTCTGGGTAATCATTTGTTTGTTATTACAGATTGAGAAGATTGTTTTGTTGTATTGCGTCGCAGTGTAATAAATGCAATTTATATTTAATAACTCGCATCTGTTGCCATGCTTAACAGTAGTGTCCTTTACTTCTATATAAAAATACCTGTTCAGACTGGCAGATTGATAATTTCTTGAATATCATGCCACCAAGTACAGGAAATACACACTGCCAAGAGCATCAAAGGTACATAGTTTCATGAAGATAGAGGTAACATAACAACCTTTATCCATATTGCTAATTCGCTTAGCTCTGAAAAGCTACCATTCCAAACATTCAAGGTAGATGGTGGTATGACATATTACCAGTATGCCCCTGTAAAGGTAGCCCACATCATACTGCTTCTGTTTGACAGCCTTTACATGTACTTTGTGACCAAGAAGTGTCTTCATTCAAACAATCAAAAATGCATGGTAGTGTAGCCATACATGTTATTCTATACATGCAAGTAGAAATGTTCTACAAATTAAAAATTATCCCAATTAAAAACAATGGAAATACATTGCTGTGTAAACTTTCAGCACTTGGCAAATAAAGCTTAACAGTAATAATAATAATAATAATAATAATAATAATAATAATA
>NW_024819316.1:0-1945 GCF_019175285.1 Sceloporus undulatus | reverse complement strand
AAAGGTCTGGAAACTACCAAGCCCTATGAGCAGTGCCTTAGAGAGCTGGGGATGTTTAGCCTGGAGAAGAGAAGGTTAAGAGGTGATATGATAGCCTTGTTTAAATATTTGAAGGGATGTCATACTGAAGATGGAGCAAGCTTGTTTTCTGACTCTGCTTCAAATGCTGCTGATTATATGATTGTGGGAGATGGAGAGAATAGGACACACAGCAACGGATGCAAACTACAGGAAAAGGGATTCCACCTCAATATTAGGAAGGTCTTTCTGAGGAAAAGAGCTATTTGACAATGGGAGATGCTGCCTTGGAATGTGGTGGACTTTCCTGATGTCTTCCTGCATGGCAGGGAGTTGGTCTGGAGAGTTCTTGGGGTCTTTTCCGGCTCTATGACTCTATGACTCTCTTAACTCCTTCATCCTTACAACAAATGAGTGAGGTAGGTCAGGTTCAAATAGATTGGTCCTAGACCACATAGGCCTGGTACACAGCACCAGGAAGCAACATCCTGGTGGTGACAGTAGGGCTTGGGAACACACACCAACCACATGCTCCCGAGCCCTACTACATGCGGACGGTGCCATAATTGCATGGCACCGCCCACATGGGGGGAATGTCTATGATGTGTGGGCGTCTGAGAGCCCGCACATCTTCTGGAGGAAGGGCCATCATAGGGCTGCGTTGCAGACCTTATGATGGTGCAAAAAAGGAGCCACTCTAGGCGACTCCTTTTTTACTGCGCAGCGGTACCACGCCATTTGGTTGCTGCAGTAACACTACACAGCACACAGGGGCGGCATTTCTCCATCTGTCTGTCTTGGGCCTTTGTCTCTTTCATGGCTTTGTGGAGTCTAGAATCCGAGATCCACCCTTTAATCACTGCCTCGCACTGACCCTCGACACTGCTTCAAATGCTGCTGATTATGTGATTGTGAGAGATGGAGAGAAATAATAATGCCTTTCTAGTCTGCCCAGGTCAGACCTCACCTGAAATCCTGTGTCCAGTTCTGGGCATCACAATTCAAGAAAGATGTGGAGCATGTCCAGAGGAGGGAAAGCAACATGGTGGAAAGTCTGGAAACCACTAAACCCTGTGAGGCAGTGGCTTAGGTAGGTTTAGCCAGGAGAAGAAAAGGTTAAGAGGTGACATGATCGCTGTCTTTCTTTAAATATCTGAAGGGATGTCATGTAGAAGATGGAGCAAGCTTGCTTATGCTGCTCTAGATTCTTGGACATGTAGCACTGGATTAAAATTACAGGAAAAGAGATTCCACCTAAACATTAGAAACTTTTTCTTCTGCCACTCCCAAATTATGGAATAGCCTCCTGGAGGAGATTTAATGTATCATTAGCCTTGATTGCTTTAAAAAGGCAGTCAAGACATATCTCTTCTGGCAGGCCTTCCCAAATTAATATTGTAGCAACTTTGTATTTAATCATTCAACAACTGTCCTAACTACCTCTGCCTTGTATTTTTAATAACTGTTTTAATAGCGGCTAATAATTTAACTGTATTTTGTTGTGGATGGGAGGGTTTGGGATACAAGGGTAAAAGTGACTATTGCATTTTATGGATGTTTTTACTGTTAGCTGCTTCAATCTTCTGGAGAAGCATGATGATGATGATGATGATGATGATGATGATGATGATGATGATGATGATAATAATAATAATAATAATAATAATAATAATAGAAAGAACTCTTCTACTGTAAGGCCTGTTTAAAAATGGAATGGACTGCCTCAGAGGGCTGTGGCTCTCTTTCTTTGGAGATTTTAAAGCAGAGGTTGGATGGATATCTTTCTGGAGTGCTGTAGTTGTGTATTCCTGCATGGCAGGAGGATGGACTACATGTGGTTCCTTCCAACTTCTAAGATTGTATGAAAGCTGAACAGTGAAGAAAGTGGACTGCAAGAAAATTAACTCATTTGAAACATGGTGCTGGA
>NW_024819315.1:0-1945 GCF_019175285.1 Sceloporus undulatus | reverse complement strand
AGCAGAATATTAATGAAAATGGCAAGACTAAGAAGGGGTCCCAACTCCTGAGAGCAGCCCCCAAGCAGCCCTCTCCTGCCTTCCCCCCAAATGCACCTGAGAGTTTCGTGGGACAGCAACCAAGGCCTCCCCAGAAGATCCCAAAACCAGGACAAGTTTCATGCAACAAAGCAGAGGAAGATCGGTTGCAAAATATGTATCTGGCACATTTTTTGAATGAGGAAGAACGAGAGTATCTCAGATGACAGCCTGCTCCATTGCGGCCAAGGAAGGCCTCTTGTCCTGAAATGTGCTCCATCAATTCCCAAAGACAGGGATAACAGCACTTTATTTAGTTTCATATCATCTATTTTAGCATGTCACCTAGAGCAGATATATTGGAGGGAGTTTGTGTCTTGTAATTGTTCCTTTGGTTGTTTTGTTGTAGCCCATTCTTAATTGTATGTATTGTCATTGTACTGAAGCCTTTGTTTACCTCTGTACTCACAATTGCCCTTGTTTATATTATTTTTTGTAGAAGTCATTCTGTATTACCAACATTAGTAGGTCATTCATAGTAATAAACTGAAATTAGTTTTTACATTATCATTGTTTAGATGTTATTCTGCATTACATCAGTATGTTATTCAGAGTAGATAAATTGAAGCTGATTTGTGTATTGTAATTGTTCTTTGTATACATCCCTTTTCTTCTCGTTACATAGCTTAACTTTCTTATTACATGTTTCATGTTCACATAGAATCATAGAATCATAGAGTTGGAAGTGACTACAAGGGCCATCCAGTCCAACCCCATTCTACCATGCAGGAACTCTCAATCAAAGCATCCAGGACAGATGGCCATCCAGCCTCTGTTTAAAGACCTCCAAGGATCACTGCACTCCAAGGAAGGAGTCTGTTCCAATGAAGAATAGCCCTCACTGTCGAATGTCGAATAGTCCTCAACATTAGGAGGAATTAGGAAATTCCTCCTAATGTTGAGCTGGAATCTCTTTGCCTGTACCTTGCATCCATTGTTCAGGGTCCTAGTCTCTGGAGCAGCAGAAAACAAGCTTACTCTCTCCTCAATATGACATCCCTTCAAATATTTAAACAGGGCTATCATATCACCTTCTCTTCTCCAGGATAAACATTCCCAGCTCCCTCATAGGGCATGGATTCCAGATCCTCCACTATCTTAGTTGCCCTCTTTTGGACACGCTACAGTTTCTCAATGTCCTTTGTGAAATGTGGGGCCCAGAACTGGACACAGTATTCCAGAAGATGGCAATGGCAACTCCTCTATGAAGAAACCTGCCAAGGAAACCCCATGATAAGGTTGCTTTAGGGGCGCCATAAGTTGGAAACGACTTGAAGACACACATGAAGAACAGAAAAAAGTCTGCAATTATTTCTCAGGTTGTACATGGGAATGGGAAGCAGTGTGGTGCAGTGGTTAAGTGTTGGGTTACAACTCTGGAGGCCAGGGTCCAGTGCCCCAATCCTCCATGAAACCAGCTGGGTCCCTTGGGCAAGAAGGTACACTCTCTCAGCTTCAGGGAAGGCAATGGCAAACCTCCTCTGAACAACTCTTGCCAAGGAAATGCCAGGAAAAGCTCCCCAGAAGCCGGCAATGACTTGGAGCCACAACACAAAAAACGACAAAGCCTCACGAAAGAAACAGTGTCGTTTAGTGGCTGGAGCATTGGACTATGACACTGGAGACCAGGGTTCGAATGCCCTCTTGGCCACAGAAACACACTGAGTGACCTTAGGCAAGAAGTCTCACTCTCTCAGCCTCAGAGAATGGCTATGGAAACCCACTCTGAAGAAAAATGCCAAGAAAACCCCTTCAGAGACTCCCATAAGGTCACCATAAGACCTGGAAACAACTGGAAGGCAGACGCCAAGAACAACATTAGGAAATAGGTGCAAGCCTTGCCTTGGGAAAGTGTAATGACTGGGCT
>NW_024819314.1:0-1945 GCF_019175285.1 Sceloporus undulatus | reverse complement strand
CGACTAAAATGGTGAAGGATTTGGAAACCGCAATGGGACAGTCTCAAGGCTTCAGGCAAGGAACATCAGACTGAAGTCACAATGGGACAGTCTCAATGCTTCAGGCAAGGAGCATCAGACTGAAGTCACAATGGGGCAGTCTCAATGCTTCAGGCAAAGAGCATCAGACTGAAGTCACAATGGGACAGTTTCAATGCTTCAGGCAAAGAGCATCAGACTGAAGTCACAATGGGACAGTCTCAATGCTTCAGGCAAGGAGCATCAGACTGAAGTCACAATGGGACAGTCTCAGTGCTTCAGGCAAAGAGCATCACACTGAAGTCACAATGAGACAATCTCAATGCTTCAGGCAAAGAGCATCACACTGAAGTCACAATGGGACAGTCTCAATGCTTCAGGCAAGGAGCATCAGCTGCCCTCAGTTCGCCTCTGACATCTTCCTCCTCCACATCTTTGTTATGCCCAAGTTTTAAGGGCAACCTGTTTAACCTGAGAGCGTGTAATGAAAATTTCTCTTTCTGTGGACTTATTCAGAGCAGGGCTAAGACAGATAGTGAGACACCAAATTTGGGTTTAAACACTATACATGCAAAAATTTATTAAATCACAAACATAATACAAACATTGATTATCAAGAGCTCTTCCATTCACTCACACATTCATACAATACTCACACACACTTTCCTTCCGCCGGACATTGATCAGTTGTCTTCAAAGGCTGGGGATGACATCGTTGCCGCGCTTTTGGTGCCAACAAAATTAGGGTGAAAGCCAAGGATCCTTATACTTTTCTTCTCTCTGGCTTTTGGCTGCTGAAGTCTTGCAATATTGCAGCCCATTACTCAACTTCATCTTTTCGGGAGGAGACAGCTGTTCAAAAAGTCCACGCTGTCCAAAGGTAGGTCGTTCTGTTCAAATCAGTCCATTGTCCTGTCAGTTCCTCTTTATTGCGACTCAGGAGAAAAGGCACTTTCCTGGTCATAGTTCGACACACCTGAACATCTCCCCACTTCAGCTTCCAAATTCCTCAGCTTTTCCTCATCTCAGTTGCCAAATCCCTCCTTCACATCAATGCTCTGCGTGGAACCATCTTGTTTAGTTCTTTAGCTTGTTTTAAAACACCATTCCTTGGTTCTTTGGTTCTTCAGTTTTGGGTTTAAGTCAGAACTCACACATTTGTTTTACATCTTTAACTTGGATACCATCCACTTCATAAGGTCCTTTAATTCCTTTATGTCTTCCTCCATTCAATAAACGTCTACCTGGGGTTCTTCTGTCCTGGGGTGGCTATCAAGCGACTCCCCCACTGCCAGCTCCCAGGCTGTCACTCTGCCCCCCGACAGCCTTCCTTTCCCCAGTCTGGGGCTGGAAACCCAAATCCTCCAGTGGTGGCCTGGAGGGTGTGAGCTTCAGGAGGTTTCCCAGTCTTGGGCTTGGCCCTAGTTCCTCTGAAGAAGGCACCTGCTCCTCCACCACCGGACTCTCCAGAACCACCGGGTTCTCCAAGAACTCTTCTTGTTCCTGGGTCTCCATTGGAGGTAAAAAAAGTGAGACTTTGTAAACTGCGAGATCTGGAGTTAGTCCTGTGCTCAAAAAAATAAAACCCATTTGAAACAAGAACAGCTTTATTGATGAATCCAGGCAGAAACATCCATTAACAAGTTTTTGCAAAGTCTGAAGTCCAAAGGACCTTGTTCAACCCCTTCCTAAGCCAAGATTGTGTATACTTCCCTTCCTTTCTCCCAGCCTCACCTTGAAGAGCATTGTTCCCAAGCCAGCTTGACTCCTCCTTGATAACCATCTACAGCTGCAATCCCAGCCTCTCTCCAAATGCCCTCTTTCATCTAAAAGCCACTCTGTCTTCCTAACATTTCCCACTACATGCTTTCTACAACACATCACTCTACACTACCTACTATGAACTACAACTATAACTCCTACTTTA
>NW_024819313.1:0-1945 GCF_019175285.1 Sceloporus undulatus | reverse complement strand
AGCACAAAACCTGAGTAATTCACACTTCAGTTACTCATGAAAGGCACAGTATTTATAGTTCATACGTATCTTCTCCTTTCAGAACAGTGGAGGTAGGTCCCACCACTCTTATGGTTACAGCTTATGAGTATTTTGAAGAAGGAAGCTGATTATACAGGTGTCTTAGTTGATACAGTGCATGCATTTCGTAGTCTGGTATAGTGACAAAACTAGAAAACATATTTTGTCAGAATCAAATCTGAAGTACTGTTTTGCATAGCCATGGGCCATAATTACATTGCATCACTGTTATATTGCATGCGCCTCTGTCAAATTAGAAGTTCAATTATCTCAGACTTGTATCCGGTTGTATCCTGAGCAAATGCAAGGTCCATTGTGTTAACAAATACACACGTAAAATACACACAAATCACTATGCAGCGCCTTTGAGAATAGCTGAAAGATAGAAGTTGGTAGCAGGAGCTTTCATAGACTTGAGTGTCAGATGCACTTAGTGGCTTAGAAATACCAGGAACACACCTATATAGCAGTCTGTGTGCAATGTCCATAGGAATGCAAAACTTTGTAGATGTAGAGATGAGGTGACCAGCTTTAGATGGTCATTGGGTGACAAGGCAAGGATGTTGCCTGAAGGCAAGATTAGTAGATAACCATGAGTATGAATGAGTATTGGGAAGTAGTTTGGGAACCCAAAAGAAAATGGCCAAGAGAATTGCCATAAAGCTGAAGGTGGAAGTTAGCTAGTGTTATAGTATGTGTAGAGTGCCAGGAAATTGTTGCCTCAGCTCAAACATCTGCTTGATGGACTTAACACTACTTCTGAGGAAGCTCAAGTCTATGAAATGTCTATCTTTCAGTTAATCTCAAAGGTTCAGCAAGATCTCTTTCCATACTGATTTTCCAGGCTCACACAGCTATGTCTTTGAATTCATTTACAAAGTTAGCACAACTTCGTAAATACTAGTCTAGTTCACGTTTCCCAGTAGATAAGATCCCCACACCCTATAGTTGGGGTTCTGCTCCTCCCGCTCACTCCTATAGGCAGGCAGAAAAAAGAGACCTTTTGGTCACCCCAAGTGGCTGGAGGGAACCCTAGAAGGCCAGTCTTGCATGAAATAATCTTTTCCTCAGTTGCTTTGCCAACTGACCATTTCATAATGAATGAGATCAGATTTGTAACTTTAATTTGCTTGGCAGATGATTGATTAAAACCAGGTTTTCCTTTAATGCTACATTATCTAATTTCTAAATAATGGTGCCAAACTGAGCACTAAACAGTGTCGTCCGCCCCCCCCCCCCAACTAAACAGACTGCTATGTCTTCCTTATGATCAGATTTTGTGTCCAATGGCCTGCTCTTGGTTGTTATTGGGTGCCTTCAAGTTGTTTCTGACTTATGGCGACCCTAAGGTATATCATAGGGTTTTCTGGGGCTGAAAGTGTGTGATTTGCCCAAGGTCACCCAATGGGTTTCCATGGCCAAGCAAGAAATCAAACCCTGATATCCAGAGTCATAGGCCAATGTTCAAACCACTACATCACGTTGGTTCTAGTGGGGACTAGCACTTGCACTTAAGCTTTTCCAGTTGCTCCTTCACTAACTGTGTAGTTCTGCAGCTGTAACTTCTCTTTATGATGATGCTATAAACTTTAACAATAACATGCGAGAGCCAATCTGACATAGTAGTTTGAGTGTTTATTCCTATTCTAGAGACCAGGATTTAATTCCCTGTTCAGTCATGAAACCCACTGGGTGACCTTGGGCAAGGCACATGCTCTCAGCCTCAGGGGAAGGCAATGGCAAACCTCCTTTGAACAAATCTTGCCAAGAAAACACCATGATCGGTTCACATTAAGATCACCATAAGTCAGAAATGACTAGAAGTCAGACAGCAACAGCAGTTCCCCAAGGCAAGTAGCAGTTTTAAACTGGGAGGCTATTGGAT
>NW_024819312.1:0-1945 GCF_019175285.1 Sceloporus undulatus | reverse complement strand
CTCCCAGCCCATGATACTACAACCTCCGCTGCCCTTTCTTTTGGTGGACTCTCCTTCACCCACACAAGCCACCCTGAGGGTCGAGGGGGAGGGGTTGGTATCTTGCTATCTAACTCCTGCCAGTATCAAGTTCTATCTTTTCCCCCCAGCTATCATTTCTCTTCCTTTGAGTTTCATCCTATCAGACTCTTTTCTCCTGTACAGCTCCGGGTCGCAGTTATTTATCACCCTCCTGGCTCTGCCACCCAGTTCCTCTCAGACTTTGAATCATGGCTGACATTCTTTCTTTCAGATTCAGTCCCTACTTTGATCCTAGGTGACTTCAATATCCACATTGATGATTCCAATAACCCTACAACATCTCGCTTTAACTCTCTGCTAGCATCTTTTGGCCTCCAGCCACACTCCAATGCTTCAACTCATTCTTTTGGTCACTGTCTTGACCTGGTTCTTGCTGCAAACTGTGCCATTTCTGACTACCTGACACTTGACTTTCCACTATCTGACCATCATTTAATCTCCTTTGCTCTCACTTATACACCACCTCCTCGTCATACTGTTCAACGCCATTTTCGTGATCTTCAATCTATTGACTCTAACCATCATGGTCTGACCCTGGATTCTTCTCTCTCTTCCCTAAATCTCGGGGATTCTGCTGATTCAGCAATGTCTTTATTTAACTCCACTCTTTCCTCGACTCTCGACCATTTTGCCCCTGTCTCTGTACGCACTTCTTCCTCTAAGACTAGGCCTCAGCCCTGGCTTACCCCAAACATTAAGTTTCTCCGGTCCTGCTCTAGAGTGGCCAACTGTCTTTGGAGAAAGTCCAAAGAGTGGGCTGATTTTATCCATTTCAAATTTGTTCTTTCTTCCTTCTCACGGGCCCTCTCTATGGCTAAACAGAATTATTACAAATCATTGATCTCCGCCAATGAGAGGCGCCCGCAGCGTTTATTCTCCACCTTCAACACTTTGATTAAACCTCCCTCTTCTCCTGTCTCTTCATCATTCTCTCCTAATGACTTTGCTAATTATTTCATCTCTAAGATTTCCACTATTCGCTCTGAGATAGTCCCCCCCCCCCCCCCGATTCTTCTTCTGCTCTTAATCTTCTATCACCCTCGCCTGACAAATTTTCTGTGTTTCCTCCTGCCTCTTTGGATGAACTGTCTTCACTTCTGAACTTTTCCAAACCTGCAACTTGCTCTCTTGATCCAATTCCTACTCGTCTTCTAATCTCTATAGCTCCCTCCTTTCTGCCCTCGCTTCTCGATATCTTCAATCTCTCTCTCTCTCTCTACAGGCTCCTTCCCCTCGGACTTCAAACATGCTCTCATTTCCCCAAAAAACCTTCTCTTGACCCTTCCTCCTTGTCTAGCTATCGTCCGATTTCTCTTCTTCCCTTTCTTTCTAAGGTTTTGGAACGGGTTGTCTATTCGCGCTGTCTTGAGTTTCTTGAAGCCAATTCCATCCTCAATCCCTTTCAGTCTGGCTTCCGCCCAAGGCATTCTACAGAGACAGCACTCACCAAGATCTCGAATGACCTTTTACAGGCCAAGGCTAATGGCCTTTACTCTGTTCTCATCTTTCTTGATTTGTCTGCAGCCTTTGACACCATTGATCACTGTCTTCTAGTTGATATACTCTCTGACCTTGGGTTCTCAGACTCTGTTCTTGACTGGTTTAGATCTTACTTGTCTGGCAGATCTTTTGCAGTGGTTGCAGGAGGTCAGACTTCTTCTCCTATTCCCTTATCTGTTGGAGTTCCCCAGGACTCTGTTCTGGGTCCCCTTCTGTTTTCTCTCTACACACTGTCCTTAGAAAAACTCATCAGCTCTTTTGGCTTTTCCTACCATCTCTATGCCGATGACACCCAGTTGTATCTTTCCGCCCCTGACCTTTCTCCAAGGCTTGAACAGCAAGTTTCGTCCTGCCTCACAGCTGT
>NW_024819311.1:0-1945 GCF_019175285.1 Sceloporus undulatus | reverse complement strand
GTCTGTAACATGCCAAAGATTTTAAAAAGGGCCTGTGTTAATTTGGTGGCAGCAGTAAAAGGCCCAGGCTGCTGTCATCCAAAAAAATGCAGTGGTTATCAGAGAAGTGTACATTACACTGAGCAACTCTGAAATAATACAGATATTCAGTGAAGTGAATATTTTTTTCTGTAATTAGTTTGGCTGTATTAATTTCAAATAGTACCAAAAATCAGTGAGTATTCAATTCAGCCCAAATATAATCCGACATCACTGTGATGCATATGGAAAAGGTCACTTAATTGGGGACATTAATTGGGGAGTGTATGCCAAACCAATAGTAAGTGATGACACATAAAGATAAGCAATTATCCTTCATGTCAGGGAGTAATACTTGGATATAGATAATACGGTATGATGAGTTCATATCTATTTTGATTCTAAGACCAATGGGGAAGAGCACATACCTTTTGTGTTTTATACTGGGTTTGGCTTGTGATCTCAAAATGAACATATAAAGTTGTTTTATGTCAGAGTCAGATAGTGTTTGTCCCACCAGATACGTTGTTAGCTGTTAGCAATAGTAACAGCAAGTACATTTCTATTTCACTTATCAGTGCACTTAAACACTCCCTACATGATTTAAAATGTGTAAGCCAATTGCCCCCAACAAGCTGGGTATTCATTTTAGCAACCTACAGAAGGATGCCAGGCTGAGTCAACCCTGGAGCCCTGGGATCGAACTCACAACCTTACGGCTGTGAATGACTGCAGTACAGGCATTTAACTACTGCACCACTAGGGCTCCAGCAGTCCTAGTCAACATAGGTGATGATGAAGGACAATGAGAATTGTAGTCCAGCAACATCTGGAAGGCCATGCACTCCCAATCCCTGTTTTTGTATGGAGACACTATGTTGATCTTTCCATTGAATACTAGCTATTCTGGGAAAAGCTTTCCAAAACTGAGGGCTTGTTTTCATTGACTAGAATATTACAGACTTCCCCCATAGTGTTCTGGCCCTGAACTCCCTGTTACCTGTTCCTCCTCTGCAGTTACAATTGGTGGGGGGGGGGCTACCTTCCCACATGATCCCTACCTGTTGCATGTTGCCACAGCTGAGAACGCAATGAGGAGCTGGCTATGTTACAGACACCGGGTGCCTCGTTCTGACCTCAGAGTGACTTGTGCCCACAGCAATGCCACCAGGGAGCTCACAGGGACTGCATGGGAAGGCAGCCACCCATCACTGCAGAGAGAGCCAAAAACCTAGAGCAAAAGGTAAGGTTTTTAAATTTCCATTAATGGAAGGAAAGTCTGAATTGGGGGAATGAAGACAGTCCACACCTGATTTGGGATTTTGGCCATGTACCATGAAAACAGGATGAAGTGAGCCCAGGGGGAATTCTGAATAAACAACTCATGTAAATAATCCTTGAGATCCTTTAATGTGATGTGCTGAGACTGGGGAGTCAGCAGAGGACTTTGCACAACTAAGATTGTGACCAACCACTGAGGAGGGCGACCTTACTTGTGACATTTCTATACTGCAGAAAGGAAGGGAAAAAGTGAACCAGCAACTGTAAATTCCATTCTGGTCAGTAGTTCTCCTGTGGGAGTTCACAGTAATTTCCAAAGCTAGGTGGCCCGTGACAGTGCTGCTTCTTTTTAATCCTCTTTCTCATTCTCTTCCTCCCTCCTATCCCAATCTGTTCCTCAGGATTCCTCCCTCTGTAGCCTGAACAATATATAGCTAGTATGCTTAAATCTCCTGCTCCCCACAGGGAACTACTGCAATTAACTTGTTGTCTTGAAGTACAGAGGAATAAATTGGCAATGGACAAAAGGTTGATTTACATTCAGAATATGTTATCTCTTACAAAGCTCTCTCTTTCTCTGATTAAAGCATTATTAATATTGGCAAGCAAGCAACAAACATGTTCCCCAATAACAGCCCACCCCTTA
>NW_024819310.1:0-1945 GCF_019175285.1 Sceloporus undulatus | reverse complement strand
TGAGAAAATCATAATTACAATCACATGATTTTCGCAGGATAATCACCGTTAAATCCCCGATTTACCCCCAATTTCCCCCCATGCGATAAAGTCCTATGTTTATATAGAAGCAAGTTCTATTGAATTTAATGGTATATGCAGCTTTAACATGATGCGACTGTAATATGTAATTAATGGTTCTTTAGAAAACATTGCAGATTCCAAACAAGATCACACAACACTTTAAAAAAGCAAATATGATATAATAGGCCTCACTGAAACCTGGTGGGATGAGTCTCATGATTGCAATGTAGAAATAGAGGGGTATAACCTTTTCAAGAGAAACAGGCAAACAGGAAAGGAGGGGGAATAGTATTATATGTCAGGGACATTTACACCAGTGAAGAGATCCAGGACATCAATCCTAGAAACCAGGTGGATTTTTATCTGGATAAAAAATTAAAGGAGAGGGAAACAACAGGGATGCTATTGTGGGA
Organism: Sceloporus undulatus; assembly: GCF_019175285.1. NCBI lineage: Eukaryota > Metazoa > Chordata > Lepidosauria > Squamata > Phrynosomatidae > Sceloporus > Sceloporus undulatus. The sequence goes on along the minus strand of NW_024819310.1, from coordinate 1,469 downwards.
GTCTACTACAGACCTCCAAGTCAGACTGAGGAATTGGATGATGTCTTTCTAGAACAGATGACCACACATTCAGAAAAGAGAGATGTAGTAGTGATGGGTGACTTCAACTATCCTGATATTTTCTGGAAGTCAAACTCAGCCAAATCCTCAAGGTCTAGCAAATTCCTCACTTGCCTTGGAGACAGTTTCATTGTCCAAAAGGTGGAAGAGGCAACAAGGGATCAACTATTTTGGATCTGATCCTAACCAAGAGGGATGACCTGGTTAATGGGGTGCAAGTGGTAGGATCCTTAGGTGGGAGTGATCATGTACTACTGGAGTTTGTTATACAATGGAAAGGAGAAGCCAGGCTTAGTCAGACACGCATTCTAGACATTAGGAAAGCCGATTTTAGTAAACTTAAAGAAATATTGGGAGTGATCCCATGGTCAGGAATACTAAAAGAGAAGGGAGCTCAAGATGGATGGGAGTTTCGTAAAAGGGAGATACTGAAGGCACAATTTCAAACAGATCCAGTGAGGAAGAAAAATGGGAGATGTCTCAAGAAACCAGGATGGATGACTAAGGAACTTTCAACTGAGCTAAGTTTTAAATGGAACATGTGTAAGAAATGGAAAAATGGGGAAATCACCAAAGAGGAATTCAAACAAATAGCAAGCACTTGTAGGGGTAAAGCCAGGAAAGCTAAAGCGCAGAATGAACTCAGGCTTGCTAGAGAGGTTAAGAACAATGAAAAAAGGCTTTTTGGATATGTCTGCAGCAAAAGGAATAAGAAGGAAACGGTAGGGACACTCCGTGGAGAAGATGGCAAAATGCTAACAGAAGACAGAGAAAAGGCAGAATTACTCAACACCTTTTTTGCTTCAGTCTTCTCAGAAAAGGCAAAGGGTGCTCAACCTGAGGATAATGGAGTAGAGGACAGAAAAGGAGAATTTCAGCACAGAATAAGTAAAGAGATAGTACAGGAATACCTGTTTAACCAAAATGAATATAAGTCTCCAGGATCAGATGAACTACATCCAAGGGTATTAAAAGAACTGACAAATATAATATCAGAACCATTGGCAATAATCTTTGAGAACTCCTGGAGAACAGGAGAAATCCCAGAAGACTGGAGGAGGGCAAACGTTCTCCCCATCGTCAAAAAGGGGAAAAAAGAGGATCCCAACAATTATCGTCCAGTTAGTCTGAAATCTATACCAGGAAAGATTCTAGAGCAGATCATTAAACAGAGAGTCTGTGAACATCTAGAAAGCAATGCCATAATTACAAAAAGTCAACACGGGTTTCAGAGAAAGAAGTCATGATGATAGACATACATGATCTCTTTTTTTGATAAAATTACCAGCTTGTTAGATGAAGGGAATGCTGTGGATATAGTATATCTTGATTTCAGTAAGGCCTTTGACAAAGTTCCCCATGATATTCTTGCAAACAAGCTTGTAGAATGTGGGCTAGACAAGGCAACT
>NW_024819309.1:0-1945 GCF_019175285.1 Sceloporus undulatus | reverse complement strand
GATGGCGGCGCCCCTTCCACATGGGCGCCGCCATCTTTACGTACTGGACGCATAGCGTCCAGATGTGTTGCGGCGCCTATGACGTCGCGAATGCGCCTGCGGCGCCTCGCGACGTCATAGAGGTGCCGCAGAAAGAAGCTCCGAAATGGAGCTTCTTTTTTGCTCCGCGCGGGAGTCACGCGGTTTGGCTGCTGCGGCTCCCGCACAGAGTAAATGGCGCCGGCGGGGGAGTGCCGCAAAGCGGCGGTTTGTATCCCGCCTTACTTTCTGGATCACTTGGCCCATTCTCACACACTTCACAAGGCCAAGTTTGTTCAGAATGTGAATGAAACCACAGTGGCAGCAACAAGGTAAGAAGGCAAAGGAATGCTTGGATTGAGTCTTCTTGCATGGCAGGAGGTTGATGGCCCTTGCTGTCTCTACCAACTTTATGATTCTATAATTCTAAGGTATCACAGCAGAAAGCCACTGTTTCACTAGGCTGGGAGAAGAGTACCTTGGCTTCTATTGCTTCTACTCCTGAATGGCAGATCACAAAACTGAATTAAAGCACCAAATGCACAGTTGAATGCAAAACCAAATGCACCTATGCATCATACACAATGTATACACTTTGCATTGCACAGTGTGCAGCTATACACAATGTGTGCTCATGTGCTATGTTCATTTGGACATACAGAGGTACCCCGGGTTACGAAATTAATTCGTTCCGCTGCCGCTTTCGTAACCCGAAAGGCTTTCGCAAGCCGAAAAGCCATAGGCGCTAATGGGGAAAAGCTGCAATTTCGTGCGAAAAAGCGCCGAAAAACACCAATTTTTTTTCGTAACCCGAAATAACCTTCGTAACCCGGAACAGTTTTTTTCAATGGATTTTTTTCGTAACCCGGAAATTTCGTAAGGCGGCGCATTCGTATCCCGGGGTACCACTGTACAGTGTCACCACATGTTCAATTCCACTTCTGTGACATTAAACTGAATAAGGATGTTTTGTTTTGAACAAAAATGTCCAACCATTCCCATAGGAGAATTTGTAGATGCGTAAAACACCAAGGGTATGTGTGAGACAACAAGAGCATGATGTAGTAGTTTGAGCATTGGACTAGACTCAGTGAGACTAGTCTTTGTATCTATGCTCAACCATGGAAACCCATTGGGTGATCTTGGACAGGTTACACACTCTCAGCCTTACATGAAAACAATGATAAAACATTCGTGAACAAACCTTGCCATGAGAACCTTACAATAGGGCAATAGTCATTGGTTGGAGTCAACATGAAAGCATGCAACAACATCATCAACCTGTCTATCTGTCTGTCTATAATATCTTCTTTTTAAATCATAAACCTGTATCTATAGTAGATAGATGGAGATATATGATTTTAAAAGAAAGAAACTGTATCTCCAAATTAGAGATTTGCCAGTGTTATCTACAACTTGCCTCTGAAAAACAGACACATCTGTAACATCAAAGCAGATTACTGTGAAAGGACCAGTAAACTCAAGAAACTTCTTCACGGAGGCTATCCTCCCCATATCATTGATATGATGTCAAGTGAATAACCACTATTTCAAGAGAATATCTTCTCCATCAAAGGTAAGTCAAACAATGGTCAACAACACATTCTAATTGTGGTGGATTGCCATCCAACATCTCCACATTACTACATGGTGGTTAAGGAATGCTATCCATTGGTAGCTAACCCTGAACTTGTTGCTAAATTAATCAAGAAGCCTTCCTTTCCAACTTTCTGCCAGGCTTCAATATAGAGATAGCTGGTAAGAGCTATCCTCAAAATTCCAGTAAGCAATCCTTGATTATACACTTACACAGTATCAAGTAGCTCCATCAGGGCTAGTCTGAAGAAGAACAGCCCCCCCTCCAGTCCATCTGGCTTGGTCCAGGCTTCAGAGGGAGAGAAGAATGCTGGACCTGATCCCCTCCCCC
>NW_024819308.1:0-1946 GCF_019175285.1 Sceloporus undulatus | reverse complement strand
TATACAGCACCAGTCTGAAGTGACAATTCTCCCCTCTCAATCCTTCAGGTAAAGAGCACCACCCTGAAGTCACAATAGTACTGTCTCAATCCTTCATCCAAAGAGCATCAGACTGAAGTCACAATGGTCCAGTCTCAATGTTTCAGGCAAGTAGCATCAGCCTCAGGTTGCAATGGTCACATCTCAAACCTTCAGGTAAGCAGCATTAGCCTAAATTCACAATGGTCCCATCTCATTTCTGCAGGCAAGGAGCACCAGCCTGAGGTCGCAATATGTCATGAATCCCTTGATTCATGCATTTATTCATTTGGGATTCATGCCATAAGGGTTATAGGTTTAGGTTTAAATTAGAGTTACGATAGATTGGGTTTATTGTGGGTTAAAATAATATGTTTTAATATGTGCTTTAATAGAAAATGCTAGAAAGAGGTAGGGAGATCATGGCTAAAGAATATGATTGTTTGCTAGAATTGGAATGTGTGGGAATCATCCTTCTAACAGGCTTGGGTTTAAAAGACTGGTTTCTGTAAAAGAAGGGAGAACATAGAAAGTTATTGGTATTTTTATATTGTATTATGTTGTTATGGGTTTATGCTTATTATATTTTTATACGGTATCATACTAGATTGGGATTGATGGGGTTTCATATTATATATATATATATATAATCATGAATCCTGGATGGGAGAACACTGCGCGGGAACAGGCTATCCAATTAATTAGCTTTATTGGTTAATGAGGTAAGGTTTATTGATATGGTTATAAAAGACAAAAAAGTCACTTCTATTGCATGTATCTTCTTCAATATAAGCTGTTCCTTTTTCAAAGTACTGCCTATTGTGTTGCAAGAGAGGCTGCAATTAGGAACCTGACAAATATCTATCTCCCCCTCCATTCACTCTGCTATCCCAACATAGTCAAATGGAATCCAGGTAAAATGAAGGTCCTTGTAATAGGGACCCTAATCTGGGAATGGAGTTATGTCAGCCAGTTCTGGATGGGGTCACACTTCCCCTGAAAGACTCTGTCCTCAGTTTGGGAGTGCTCCTGGGTTCATCACTTCATCTGACAGCTCAGGTGGATGCAAAGGGCAGGAGCACTTGTTATCATCTTCGGCTGATACGCCAACTGCGCCACTTCCTGGAGCAGGGAGACCTTGAAACAGTAGTACATGCACTGGTCACCTCTCGGCTCGACTTCTGTAACACACTCTACATGGGGCTACCCTTGTGCCAAGTTCGGAGACTTCAATTGGTACAGAATATGGCAGCCAGGTTAGTTACGGGCATTTCTAGAAGTGCCTACATTACACCAGTTCTTAAATCCCTCCACCAGCTGCCCATTAGTTTCTGGGCAAGATACAAGGTGTTGCTTTTAACCTTTAAAGCCCTTTAAAGGCTTGGGTCCTGACTACTTGTAGGAACGTCTCCTCCCATACAATACACCCACAGACTCAGGTCCTCTGGGAAGAACCTGCTCCAACTCAAGAAGACCAGACTTTCAGAAGTGACTCAGAGGTCCTTCTCTTCAGCCGCTCCCAGGCTCTGGAACGACCTCCGGATGAGATCAGTAATATTTCCACCTTGGAAGCCTTTAGGAAGGATCTCTTCTGGCAGTCCTTTCCAGACTAGACTTGATCTATTGAATGCCTCTCCCTCCCCCTGACCCTTACTCTTGCCATCGTTACTGTTATGGAAATTGTTATTGATGTATCGTTCCTGCCCTCCCCTCTCACCTTCAGAAAATGACCCATTTCTTGCCCGAAAAAACTTTTTTACTGTCTTGTGTTTTAGATCTTTTACATTTTCTTGCTGTTTATTAGCTTTTTAAGGGTTGATTAATGTTCTTAAAATTGGGAGGAGGGTTGGGGGGTTTGGAATTTTAATTGTATTTCTGAAATTGTATGTTATTTTATTACTGTAATCTGCTTTGATTCCTTTGAGAAA
>NW_024819307.1:0-1946 GCF_019175285.1 Sceloporus undulatus | reverse complement strand
ACATTCTTCTACTCTATCCAAACTTCAGTTAATACACAGAAAAAAATCTAGAATGTCATCTCCTTCTATCTCCTTTGAAGGCTGACTGATACATTTCTGCATCATTATATAAAACAGTGATGACTCCTCTCCACTATTAAAATAATAGCCAAACCCTAACCCTCCCTCCCGCACCCCAGTCCCAATTATAAAAGTAAATTATGGGCCTGGACAGACAGGCCAAAATAAAGCTGCTTCAGGTCACTTTGGAGGTATGCTGTTCAGATGACACATGCGTCTTAAGAGGCCAGAAGGTGCACCAAAGCTGTGCTCCAGTCCTTAGGACTGGAGCATGGCTTTGTCATGGCTTCTGGACTCTTAGGACACAGGCATCATGTAAACAGCATACCTCCAAAGTGACCCAAAGGAGCTTTATTTTGGCCTGTCTGTATGGGATCTAAGTAAGATAAATTACAATACAGATAGGAAAAAGAAAAAATGGGCTAAAATTAGGGTGGAGAGGCTGAGGGGAGAACTTCTATCTATGCAGGGTATCTGGGGTATCAGTATCAATAACAGTGTCAGTGACAGTGAAAAGCCCTAATCTGGAAAGGCCTGCTGAAAGAGCTCCGTCTTTACAGCCTTTTTAAAGGCTTCTAAGGTGGTGATGTGACGGATCTCTTCCGGCAGGTCATTCCAAAGCCTAGGAATGGCAGAAGAAAAGGTCCTCTGGGTTGTTGGAGCCAATCTAGTCTTCTTAGGCTTTAGGAGACCTTTTCCAGGGCGGGGAGGATTGTGTGGAAGAAGGCACTCCTGCAAGTAGTCAGGACCCAAGCCATGTAGGGCCTTAAAGGTTACAACCAACACCTTGTATCTTGCCTAGACACTAATGGACAGCCAATGGAGGGATTTAAGAACTGGTGTAATGTGGGCAGTTGTAGAAACTAGAAACTACAAATTCCATGATTTCATAGGATGTTGCTATAAAAGTTAAATTGGAACCAGTGATGCATGCAATGTAGCTTTCCTTACCCACAGAGGACACATTTTCATAGGTTTACATCATCACTTCGTTGTACAGAAATTTCTGCTTTGGACTCAAGAGTGGCCATTCCTCCTCTGTGAAGAACACTGCCACATCTCAAAAGGTGATCTGCAATAGAAAATAGCCTTCGCTGAAAGACAGAGGATTGTAAATAACACCTCCATTGCATCCTAGTCAGTCAAATTCCCAATGGCTCCACCACAAAAAAGGAGGTCTGGACACTAACCTGTCCGGAGGTCTTCTTTCCTCCAGTTTCTTCCACAAAGGAGGAATTGAGGGTCATTTCTCTTCTCTCCCTTCCTTTGGAAGCATCTTGGTTCTTTCCACACCTGCAGAAAATCCAAAGTGTTTTTATGTGCACACATTTATGCAATATTTCACAGACGACCCAAAATACAATTCAACAGCACTAAGGGCAAATCAAACCTGAACCTTCCCTAAAATTCAAAATAAATCCATTGGAAAGCAGGATATAAATTAGTGATGATATTACTATTATTACTATTATTAGTCTCGCCTCCAAACCCTCAGAGAGAGAATCTTGTGAATGCTGGAAGACTAAGACAGTTCACTGGGCCTTTTGGGGCGTAGAGACCAGCATCGTTAGCCGGCATGAGGGCAAAGATGGCGTCTTCACGGCGCACTCCCTGACTCTTCCCACATGCCGGTGTGATGCTGCACATTGCACCACATCGCAGGTGACTGCGTTTCTCTGGTGCTACATCCAGATGACGCAGTGCCAAAGGAGTGCAGAAAAGCCGCACCATTGGCGGTTATGGCACTTTTCCCCCAGTGCAGAAAGGAGCTCCTTTTTGCACCATGGAAAGGCCACATCAGGGCCACATTGAAGCCTTTATCATAGTGCAAAAAGGAGCTGCAAAAAGCAGCATGTTTGCCATGGCCCTGATCTGGCGCTAAAAGG
>NW_024819306.1:0-1946 GCF_019175285.1 Sceloporus undulatus | reverse complement strand
CAGCTTCATATTCACCAAAATTTCACTGATGAAAACTAGAACACGCGTGAGCAAGCAAAATAAGAGTGCGGTCAAGATGACAAAAGTTATTAATTCAGAAAAGCAGATAAAGCTAGGAGAGGCTGCAGCAATTTTCTTTTGCCTGAGCCTACAGAGAATGGCAAGGTTCCCCCACCACCACTACCTTCCCCCCTGCTCTCCTCTCTTCCACCCCACCAGCAGGAACATAGCCAGGATTTTGGGAAAGGGGGAGCAGACTAAATGCCACCATTATAATGGGGCTTGGGCGTGGCGGCACAGCAGCACACACCATTTATTGTATCTAATGGAAGATGGGGTCCGGACCCCATGGACCCCCCCCCCCCTTGGCTACATCCCTGCCACCAGCATGTTCACTGAGTGCAAACCATGTTTCCACTTTGAACCCAGTTTGCAGCAATTGAAATAAGCTAGAGACAAAGGGAGAAATGGAAGGAGGAAGAGAGAAACTGGAACATTTAAAAATAATTTGAAAGATTGGGATAGCAGATTAAGACAAAGTGGGGCAGTTGGAGGGTATGAGATATATTAAAAGAACTAATTCTCAATTCCAGCAAAATCTTCCCACAAAGTGATGAAGCTTAGCAGCCAAGCTGTTACTTTCATGCAATGAATATTACACACACACACACATTTGGCTTTTGACAAAGACCCTGCGATACCTTTCTGCTCTACACTTTCTTCTCTGGCCAAGTCCAAAGGGTCTTCGGTTTGTACTTCTAAAAGAAAAATGATATGGCATGTTCACTGGTACAGCCAAAGCATGACGTTCATTGACTTATCATTCTATTAAGACCATTTTCTGCAGGACAATTTCAGTAATCACTAAGGCTGGCTCCCCTGGGCTGACAAGAGCAGGCACATTAAGAAAGCTCTGCCCAAGCAAAACTAACAATGGCAAATCTTCCCTTAAATGCCCAGCCAACTCTCAGAACCTATTTATTATTTTTGAAACATTAATATATTCTTCTGCTCACCAGCTCCCGTTGGTCATTTCTTCTCCCTTTCTCTGAATTTTGAAAGATGCATGGCAAGGAATTAATCGGCCACAAATCAGTGTGACTGAAATCATGAGCCATAAATCAGACAGTTCCCAGTTTGAACCTTCCCTCTGCTATAAATTCACTTGATAGCATCATTCAGGTCCAGAACCAGTACATATTGCCCTCAGGTGGCTGTTAATGCCCCAGAACTTTGTCATGGGCTACCAAGGTTACCTGGTCCTTAATTCTTTTTCCCTCCTGCTACGCCAATGAACATTGGACAGCTGAGTTTAAGCAGCCACAGTTTTAATTTCTAACAATGACACCTCATTTTTAACAACATAAATTCCCACTGAATTGAAGGCACTGTGAGAAATTCAGGCGCTCACTGAAATCCTGTTGCTGCTCTCTACCACCACAGGAAGCATTCCACCAAAGGCTTAATGCGAAGAAACTCTTCAAATTGGAGGCAAATCCTATTATTATATGGATCAGGGCTTGGCAATTTATGGCTCCCAGTTGTTGTTGGACTGTACTTCCCATCAGTCCTAGCCAGTATAGCCAAAGGTGAAGGATGATACAAGTCATATTCCAACACTTAGAAGTCCACAAATTGTTCACCCTAATATAGTTCTTGCTTCTAGGTAGTATTACTGATTAGCATTACTGATCACACAAAGCTTAACTTTAGCCAATGGTCAATGCTGGAACTAAATCACAGCTTGAAAAAAATATTAACTTCTCTCCCTGCCCCATCCCACAGTAAGAGGTATTCTCTATCACGTATGTTGCTAGTTTTTGGATTATTTTAGGATTATTTTGTACTTAACACTTTTATTAAGTACAAAATGAATGGCATTCATGAACTGACATCATCATAAAATGTACAAAGTCAAGTCTGACAGGATACTAAGTTCAAAAATC
>NW_024819305.1:0-1946 GCF_019175285.1 Sceloporus undulatus | reverse complement strand
TGTGGTGGAGCAGAGCTCATCTGGGAGACTATTCCAAGATCTGGGGGCCATGATAGAGAATGCCCTCTGTGAGGTCCTCACATAGCGTGTCACTGGGACCTCCAACAATTTCATCCCTGTTGACCTGAGTGTGCGAGGCGGATTATATGGGGAGAGGCGGTCCTCCAAGTATCCTGGGCTGGCGTATCAGCCGAAGCTGATAACAAGCGCTCCTGACCATCGCATCCACCTGAGATGACAGCTGGAGCGACGAGTCCAGGAGCACTCCCAAGCTGCGGACCGAGTCCTTCAAGGGGAGTGTGACCCCGTTCAGGACCGGGTGGCAAATCTCACCACCCAGACATGGGGAACCTATCACCAGTACTTCTGTTTTCTCTGGATTCACACTGAGTTTGTTTTCCCTCATCCAACCCATTACTGACTCCAAGCAAGCATTTAGAGGAGAGATGCCATCCCTAGTTACTGCATCAGTCGGGGACACAGAGAAGCATATTTGTGTGTCATCAGCATACTGATAACACCGCACCCCGTGTCTCCGGATGATCTCTCCCAGCGGTTTCATGTAAATGTTAAATAGCATGGGGGACAGAATTGCTCCTTGAGGGACGCCAGATGTAAGCGCCCTCTTATCGGAGCAAACATCCCCCAGCTGCACCATTTGGGATCTACCCGAGAGGTAGGAATGGAACCACTGGAGCGCAGTGCCCCCGATACCTAACTCCCCCAAGAGTTCCAGAAGGATACTATGGTCAATGCCTGGTATTGAAAGCCGCTGAGATGTCCAAAAGCACTAACAGGGACATGCTTCCCCTGTCCATGCCCAGACGGAGATCATCAACTAAGGTGACCATGGCAGTCTCAACTCCATAGCCCGCCCGGAAGCCGGTTTGAAGCTGGAAGGCGACCGCTCTCTCGATCACCTTCCCCAAAAATGGCAGCAGTGATATAGGCCAGTAGTTATAAGTCAGGGGGTCTAAGGAGGGTTTTTTTTTAAGCAGGGGTTTAACCACTGCTAATTTTAATTTAGATGTTAATTTTCTCTCTCTTAGAGATGTATTAATTATGCGGTGCAACATAGCACCGCATCCCCCCCGAACCGCCAGCCATGAGGGACAGGATCGAGAGAGCATATCGTCCTCCTAACACTTCGAAGGATCTTGTCCACTTCCTCGGTACTAACAAACTCAAAGTGATCCAGCATAACAGGGGCCACGGAAGCTCTGGACACCTCTCTAATAGATTCTGAAGAAATACTGGCATCGAGATCAGCCCTTATCTGAGAGATTTTATCCTTGAAGAAGTTGTTAAATTTGTCACAACAGGCTTTAGATGGTTCTAAAATAGGGTTCAGGGAGGGGGGGCAGATGTGTTAGCTCCCTCACTACCCTGAACAGCTCTGCCGGATGCGACTCTGCGGACACAATATGTGCAGCATAGAACAAATGCTTTGCTGCACCTATTGCCACTCCGTAGGCCTTCAAATGAGACTCTAGGAGTGCCTTGTCGGCTAAGTGCTGGTGTCTTCGCCAGTTGCGCTCTAGTCGTTGCACAGCCCGCTTCCTTTCCCTGAGGTCTTATGTATACCAGGGTTGTTTTTTGGAAGCAGGCCGGAAAGGACGCTTGGGAGCGATACTGTGTATAGCCTTGGAGAGATCTATATCCCAGATGTTAGGGCATCAACAGAGTCGCCTTCAGTTCCAGCCATATACCCCTCTAGGGCTTCTTGGAACCTTTTGGGTTCCATCAGCCTTCGAGGGTGGACCATTCTAATAGGTCCGCCACCCCGGGAGGGCTTAAGGTAGAAGCCTTGATTTGAGCCTCAACCAGAAATGGTCCGTCCATGACAGGGCAGAGATATTAGAGATCTCTGCCCACGGAGACTCCAGGTCCGTACTAAAGATCACATCGAGGGTATTACCAGCGTAATGCGTGGGCCCCGAGACCAA
>NW_024819304.1:0-1946 GCF_019175285.1 Sceloporus undulatus | reverse complement strand
ATATATCAATTTCCCCTTCCATCTGGCTCTTTTGTCATTAGTATTACTATGTTGCTTTTAATGCTGTTTTTAATTGATTTTATTGGAATGTTTTTATAAATAATTGTTTGCTGCTTTGATCAAAAATTTTGGAAAAGCGGGTTACAAATAAACTATATTATTATTATTATTATTATTATTAGCTGCATGCTGCAGCAAACAATGAAATAAAGCTTGAGCAGGGAAAGATTGGACTTCTCGTGAGCTACAGTATTCCTAGCTCTGTAGCTTTGGTCCTTATTTTCCCCTCTTCTTTTATATATGTTAGGGACTGCATAAGTAGGGCAGATGATGTCTAGTTCCCTGATTAGCTGGTGGTCTATGAGTCTTCTTCTCCCTGCAATGGCCTAGCTCTGCACTTGACCTTTACATGATTAAAACACACTGAGGAGATCGCCCCTCCACATGCAGTTCACTGGCCTCCCTTTGCTTACAAAGTGACAGTGTGAAACAGACAGGTTGTACGGTTCCCTTCTTCAGGGACATGAGATAGATTTTCCTTGATTTTCCAGGTTTCCAATGGATATTGGGTATGATTCAACCCATCACCCTTCATCTGTCGAGGGTGATTTGAATTAAATCTAGGCATAAAGTGGCTAGTGCACCTGTCAATCTTGTACGTTTACACTAAATGTGTATTGAATACCTGGATAGGGTTGTAGTGTTAGTCTGTTTCAGCATCAAATAAAATAAGATGAAATAAAAGGAGATTATAGTTTTTATGTAACTTCAAAAGGTGTCTAAGACGCGGTACATACAGCCATAAAGCGGCGTACCAGCACCGATTCTAGGGTTAGGGACCGCACGGCAACCGCACTGTCCCTAACCCTAGAACATATGATTGCCGCCACTGTTACGTAAGCGCTGCATGGCGTCCGCATGTTAGCCGCACGGTGCTTATGTAATGAGTGCGCCAGTGGCGCACTTGTTAGGCTGCCCCTGCAGCCTAAAAAGAACCCGCTTTTCTTGAGTTCTTTTTCCTCCGCAGGGAGGCTGCGTGGTTTGGCAGCTGCGGCTTTCCTCCGAAGGAAAAAAGGCTGCCGGCAGGCCACTCTTTTCAGGCGGTCTGTTCCAGGCCTAAATTAAGATCTGTTAATCCATGGTGTGAGTGGCCACAGTCCTAGGATATTAGTTCCATGACTTGAAGCTGATTTGAAAGCTTGTTTGCATAGACTGTGGGTTGGTGACTGTTTTCCAGCTGACCGACATTGGTTTGAGAGTACTGTTTAGGCAATGTGTAGGGGGTTCTTGAAGAAAGGAAGTGTAGAAGTGCACAAACTTTCGTTCCTCTGTACATATGGAACTTGGGTGAACCAACACAGAATTATGTTTGTGCTCATCTTAGAAGTAGCCCCTGTTTGAATAATACCACCAGTGATAGAAAATTTTAAAATGTTGGATGATTTAGTTAATCATTATTCAGATGAAGAATCTTAGAAGTAGGGAAAATTAATTATTACATTTATATTTAATTGCCATTTAAGTGAGAGAGAAAAAACTTGCACTAAAACCCCAACTGAAGTTGAGAAATATGCATTTGGTGATTTTGCTCTACTATCCCACCATCATTTTTGCCCTGTTTTGAGCTTGGGGGACAAGGAAGCACCTTCTGTTCCCATCCACCCCATCAAGGCCCTTTCTCTTGCATCCCTTTTTCCCTCCCTTAGAAGTCAGTTCTTTCTTCTCTCCCTTTGTTATTAGTTCCCATTGGGAGCCAATGGGATTCATGTGGATCCCAACAGTAGTCCTGGGATTATTATTATTATTATTATTATTATTATTATTATTAATAATAATAATAATAATTGTATACCGTTTTTCTATAGATCAAAACGGTTTACAGACTATAAAACTGTTGCAAACATCTCATAAAAATAGATAAAAACAAGTAATACAATTATATAAAA
>NW_024819303.1:0-1946 GCF_019175285.1 Sceloporus undulatus | reverse complement strand
CCCTAGCTGATGTTGCCAATGATGAGAAATCCTGGGAGCTGCAGTCCAATAACATCTGGATCATGGAAGCTGTGCTACTTGAAGGCACAGATGCAATCTCTGCAGTCCCTGTAGTTTATGATCTAGGATGACCCCAAAAAGCATCAGGCAAGCTAGACCACTGAGTCAGAAACCCACTGGGTGACTCTGGGCAAGTTACACTCTCCCAGCTGTTACCTAGATTGGGTGTTTACAAAAACACCCCTAAAATCCCCACATATGAAATACATTTGCAGAGGTAATTAGATGCCCTCACTTTAGCATTGCTTGCACATAGAAATCTCTGAGAGGGCCTTGATGTGCTTAGTGTGAAGACATTCTTTCTCATGACTATTCGAACAGGCATGATGGAAAATAGCCTTCCATTAGGGAAAAGCAAGCAGCCCAGTACACATCAAAGCTACAGATAGGAGTCACAAATGGGAAGAATCCACTCACACCTTTGGGCAGATTTATGACCCCAAGATGCTATGCAGAGCACAGCTATTCCAGCTCTGATTACCCTTTGCCATCAAAGAGGCTGCCTATAGACCAAGCAATGTGTAAATTTGGTTTTATTTTGAAGTAGGAAAGCAACCTCCGCTGAGGACAGAAACAAACCCTATAAAAAGCCTGGCCATTCTCTTGTTCTCTGTTTTGCACCAGAGCCCAACCAGGCACTTTGTCAGTTTATGTTCCAATGTGGTTCCAACCTCCCCTTTCCCTTTCTCTGTGTTGCTGCTTTTATGCTGATACCGAGGAGACCATCAGGCAAGTATCGCCGTTAGAAAGCCAAGTTTCCTCTGTACTTTTTTCCTCCCTTTTTCTTCTTTTAGTCTTGAGTGATGTGCAAATGTATATGTGTTTGTATGTGTGCATCCCATTCCCATTAATAAACTAGCTTTTAATTGAAAGAGTCTGTTTCTGTGCAAGTTCCTGGAATCTCTGGTCACTCAGTATACACTATTGGGATTCGGTCCAAAAGGGGTACTTGTAAGGAGCCTGTTATTGATGAGTTGAACTAAATAATATTCCCCAAATTTGAGCAATTATCCTTACACATCCTCAGTGGAAGACAGTCAAACCCCCTCTGAACAAACCTTGACAAGAAAAACCTGCAACAGGTTTGCCTTAGGGTTGCCATAAGTCAGAAATGACTTGAAAGTACACAACAACAACAGAGAGAATGTGAATTGCACACACCCCCTTAAGTGCTCAACTTAGTACTGAGGCCATAAAACCATTCAAAACAAATTTCAAGTGAATATTTCTTGACTTGTAGGTTCATTTGCAAATGAACCATCAGAAGATTCTCACACCTAGCCCAAAGAGGTGGCAATTTTTTTTTGGCTCATTAATAAAAATGTAAAGGGGGTGAGAAAACCAAAGTCTGTATGTTTATCAAGTTACAACAAAGGATCGTCAGATCGCTACCATTGGTATGCAATATTCTCCATCTCCAGTTGCAAAATTTATCCCTTTGCCTTTCCTGAGACCATTATATAGAGGGAGGCATGGGATAAAAGAGCCTTTTATCATGTGTCCATCTCCATAGGAAGATAGGAGGTGTGCACCACCTAGTAGGAGGATTGATTCTCTTTACCTTTCTTCCTTTCAATATTCCCCAACAAGGAAGGAATGAACCAAAACATGCACACTGGAAAGAGTTTATTATTTTTCCTCCTAGTGCCTCCATCCTCTTTCCCTCCTACTTTCTTCAGTGAGAAATGAAAACTCTAAATAAGCAATATATTTAACATGGTATTTATGGCTAGTGAGCTGTGTTTGACTTGGTGTGTTGTTTACAGGTTGTGTGAGCCTGATTTCTTTACATCAGGAGCTGGGATTGGTGAGGCTGTGAATTATGATCATTCCTTCTGTAAACCTTTTGTGTTCATTCTGGCTTAAATGGCTTTAGATTGGTAGGG
>NW_024819302.1:0-1946 GCF_019175285.1 Sceloporus undulatus | reverse complement strand
GGGGGGGGGGAAGGACAGTGTGATGATGTTCTCAGGAGAACCCACTTCATGGCTTTGGCTTTGGCTGGCACGGAAAGAGCAAAAGGTGGGCATGATCTTCCCCCTGTGCATTAACCCCCTCCCTTCCGTTGCTCAGAATCAAATCGACAGCAAGTTCTCATTTGTGGCTGGTAGGAAAAAACTGGTTCTTTTCCAAAAACTGCTGAAATCCTCTTTTCTGAAAAAAAACAGATTAAGGGGGATTTGCACCAGGCTCACCCCAATTCGGGTTGGGAAAAACTGATTCCAGTGTAAATGACCCACGTTTAAACCAGTTTGCAAACTGATTTATAACATAGTGTGAATGACCCCATGGTTTCACCCTTTCATCCATGGTTTCATTATTTTAAAAATGTTGATACTTTTAAAGATTAATGATATTTTAATATGATAAGATTTTTATATTTGATTTTTAATTTATTTTTTATCTTTAATTGTGATCTCTAGTTTGCTTTATTCTTGTTGCAAACTACCTTGAGTCTCATGTTGATATTATTATTATTAACTTTTATTTATAAAGCGCTGTAAATTTATACAGCACTGTACATACAGTCTTTTTAATTAGACGGTTCCCTGCCCTCAGGCTTACAATCTAAAAAGACACCACAAGAAAGATGGGTTATAAATAAATAATCTTACTGAATCCTGGAATTTGTAATTTGGTAATTTTTTTTCCTAGAGAAATTTAGGTCTCTCTCCTGAACTACAAACACACACACACACATACACAAATCTCCATGTTCAGGTCCATGGCCTGCTGCTATTGTCATCACCAGTAGGGTGTGTATCTGTACCTATTTATCTGCTTTATCACTCTGTGATACTATGTGTCTAATTAAATCTGCACCTGTCATCTCCATGTATGTCTGGATCTCCTGCTGCTGAAAGCTTTTGCCTCACTTCTCTGCACAAAGAAAGTTCAGTTTATAATAAACCCTTGCCTCCAAGAATGTCCCTCTGAGCAACCTTTTGGGGGTAATGTAGGCTTCTAACTTGTCTTCCGTAGAGGCAGGTGAGAATTTACTAGAGAAAGATTGGTGCTTGCATACTTGTGTATCTCCTTTTAGAGAAAATATACACAAGTTTCAAATTTGTTTCCAGAAACTGCACCAAAAAATTTTTACCAAAGAAACACTTCTGTTAACAGGCATCATACAGCAGTGTGCCAAACGCAAGGCTGTCCCTGTGCCAGAAAGCAGCTGTGAGTTAGACAAAGGGAGGCTGTGATGTACTCAGTTCATCACTAACTGATTGTCATGGAGTGAAATTCATTTGCACCTGAGTTTTGGGATCAAGTAGATGGAAAAGGTATCTGCCACCCCTTTTCAAGTTCTTCTCACATGTCTGACTTGTGCTACTGTTTGATGTGAATCAAGATATTACTGGCCCACTTACTGGTGATTCTGATTTTTGAGCAAAGGATGTCAATGTTTTAGATGACCTGCAGCTTTCACATTTCATGGTGACTTGGACAGAGGCAGAGCTGAGTTAATAAACTATATTTTAGCTGGATTGGGAGCAGTCTGGCTGGGGACCAGGCATTTGCATTAGGAATCTGATGTGACACCAGTCATGTTGGTGCCTACTGCAAAAGTCTGTTTGTTTCTACCTTGCTCTCCTTTCCTGTATTAACTCTGTTGCAAAGTCCTAAATGGAAGGGTTCGGCATTCCCTCTCAGCCAAAAGAAGCTAAAATTGCTGTATCTCAATTAATTTCCCCTTGAGTAAATTGCTAGTAGAAAAGTTTCTTTAAGGGCAGAGAGTAACATGCTTTTTATTCATTTTATTGTGATTTATTAAAACTCTTCCAAAACTCTTTTTATTATGGGATTTCAGGGCAAGATTGATACAAAACACACTGCAGAAATAATCCAGTTTGAGACTGCTTTAACTGCCCTGGCTCAGTGC
>NW_024819301.1:0-1946 GCF_019175285.1 Sceloporus undulatus | reverse complement strand
TGGCTGCCGCTCATTGCTCAAGCAGCTGCACTTTGCTTTATCGAGCTGAATTTATCTGATGTAAACACCTTCAGAGGAAGGACTCAGTTTGCATCTGCACTGAAAAAATAATCCAGTTTGATGCCACTTTAACTGCCCTTGGCTCCATGTTGTGAAATGCTGGGATTTGTAGTTTGTTGTGGCATCTGACAGATGACTCAACTACAGTTCCCAAGATTCCATTGCACGAAGCTATAATGGAAGTTAAAGTGGTGCCATCAAGGTGTCGAGGGTAAACTCTCGACCCTCTTTTTGTGTCTTGGGGGGGGGGCTCTTAGCCTCTCAAAATGGTGGCACTTAGTCTTGACCCCCCCTTCCCAAAATCCTGGCTACGTCCTTGATTACAGGGCTGATGGTGAACCTCTACGTTGCTGGAAGTTTGTATCTCTGATGCAGCAGTTAAACACTCTTGATGGCCAGTAGGGCAAAGTTCTGTGTGTGTGTGTGTGTGTGTGTGTATGCAGCTTCACCACAGCTTAAAGACAAAAAGGTAGTGAAGAAAGAAAACATGCTTTTGAATTTGCCACATTATCAGAGATATAACACAAAAGGTTGCAATGTAAGTCAACGGACACTACCATTTCCAAAACTGAATAAGGTTCCATCGCCCAAACTTTCTGTTTTATGGAACACCTTCTATATCGATGTGCGGACTGCTATAGAAGTTCTCCACATTGCATAAAAACCTGGAGCATAGTAAAAGAGTGTACAATCTTTTCATGTTGGGTGGGTCAATGGACAGCCTCTACTATGCAGAGAAAATGGTGAGCAGCCTTCCTGTCTAGGAGTACTGTCTGTCATCAGTTTGTTAAGCTCACAAAGAATGCTAGTGTTCCTCTTGTGTAGATGGACCTGAAAGGGCAACTTGGTGTTTCCCACCCAATAGTAGACAACTTACCCAAGCAAACCTTCTTTGCCTCCCAGTAGTCCTCCAACAGATCCAAGCAGACCTTCTTTTTGGCCTCCCAGGAGACCTCCAAGTAGGCCTCCTCCTTGGCTTCTTCCTTGCTGTCCTTCAGCTAGTGTTAGAAGGTTTCCTTGTTCCAAGATTCCCTGGAGCAGGCCACCATTGGCCAAGCCATCTGAGATTGCTGTAGAGAATTGACACCATTTTTCACAGAAGAAGAAAGGTCAATAAAATAAAATAAACAATTGTCTCAGCATTGTTCATCACCCGTATCATCACCATCACCACTGTCCTCCCATTTTCCCACCCGATGCTGGGTTGCCCTTTACTAAACATATTCCTGCCTCCCCACTACTCTCTCTTTGCCCCACACCGTAATCTGCCTGGAATCATATGGGTCTCGGACAGGAATATCTGAATTGTCTTGCCAGAAGTCTAAAAATGACACCAGCCTTGAGAGTGGTGCAAATAAACTAAGGCCCTGTCTGCACTGGCCAGTCCTGACCTCAAAGCTGCCCCAGGCCTTCCCTATTGCAAAAGTCCCCTGTTCTGATGGCAGCCAGCTTATCACATGCATGTCCCTCTGAACCACCCAGTGCATTTCTTGCTGTTGTGTGTCACTTTGCTCCAAAGTCAGAACAAGGTGGCCACTGAACACATGGCTGGGTGCCTCCTTCTGACCTCCAAGTGAGGGATGGAAAGGAGTGGCAGATGTGCCAGGCAGCTCAATGGGATGCATTTCAAACAGCTGTCCAGCATCAGAACAAAGGACTGTGGATCTTCCAGGAAGATCTGGAGCAAACAGGGAGGTATTTAAATATGTATTAGAAGGGGTACTGTATATTCCAGTTCTGGTGCTGAATGAGTCAGACATCATCTGGTCTTTTTGCACCAGAACCAGAGTTTGGACCATGCATTGTCTGGTTTTCCCATGGAGAGTACAAGGGAAGCCGATTTATTTGGCCCAGATGTAACAATGAAGCGTTTTTAGTGGCACAGA
>NW_024819300.1:0-1947 GCF_019175285.1 Sceloporus undulatus | reverse complement strand
GGCAAGCCTGGTTGGATATTTACACACCTGTCCCTGCACTAACTCAAGACCCACTACTGGTGCATGCTCTTTACCTTCCCATTGATCTTACCCATGTGGCCAGGCACCTTGTGGCAATTTAGGGCATCTGAGTAAGAGCAATGGCATGGCAAGGTAAGGAGTGCGGGTGGTTGTCTGAACAGCCAAGGTTTGCTGCAGTTTCCAGGAAACTCCGCAGCAAACCAGTGGTCAAATTATGCTGAGGCTGTTTACTCCAGGATCAGGCTGGATCCACAAAATCCACATCCCGTTTGGCAAGATTAGGCCTGATCCTCCTCCCCCCCCAGGTTTTGGCCTGCATTGTCTGAACTGGATGACGTAAGGCTGGGAGGAATATGGGCCTTGTGGCCTGTTCAGACAACCCCTCTGACAAGGCAAAAGGGGAAAGATGACATGTAGATGCCTTCAGGTCACCTACTGACTTACAGCCAGGCCAGGGTGGGACCAAATAGGACCAAATCACCTAATAACGCACAAGTTAGTCTCTTATTTGTATGTGTATGTGAATTGAAGTTAACTGTTGACTTCTGGCAACCCTATGAATTTCATAGGGTTTACTTAGACAAAGAATATTCAGGGTGGTTTTACAAGTTCCTTCCTCTGAAATATAGCCTACAGCAGTTAGTATGGTACTAACAAGGGTTGAACTTGATAAGCTTCCAAGCAGATACGATCTGCTGCCTTCAGGATATTTATGCTTCCATGCTTATTTACCTAATTTTATTTTTGTACCCATGTCCACTGGAAATGTACTTTTCTCTCTTGCACCTTTTGCTATTTTAAATGGGCATGGCTATAGAGAGAGGGCATTTGTTTTTACATTACCACAATCCCCCCCCCCTTTTTTTTTGAATAGAGGATCTTTGTGGCTCTTAAGTTGTAATAACTGTGATCTATCTGCAAGAGGTCTTCAATGATTCCATGTACTGTGGTGGGAAAAATGTAGCCCAAATATGGCCACTCAAGCTGATTTTGGAGGCCTTCACCCACATCCCCTGAGGAGCAAGTATGCTATATTTCCCCTCTGAACTAATCTATGGCGTGTTACAGACCGCCCTAAAGCGGGCGGTCTGCCACCACCGCCATTAGCTACACCAAGAAGCCCCGGCGGCCAGACCGCAAGGCTTCTCGGCGCAGCTAAAAAGAAGCACCAAAATGGTGCTCCTTTTTGGCCCCCGGAAGTGGCGCGTGAGGTGCGCACTCGCAGCATCACTTCCGCTGCGCCACGTCCGGACGCTGTGCGTCCGAGACGTAAATATGGCGGCGCCCATGTGGACAGGCGACGCCATTTACTACGCGCTCCGCGTGTCCTAGGAACAGGGGTGGTTAGGAAGGTGAGACCCTTCCTAATCCTAGTACGCCCCTTTCTAATTCTAGGACGCGCGGAGCGCATAGTAAATGGTGGTGTGTAACGCGCCTAAGACTGGAAGCTGCCCTCTTTTAGAATCAAACATGAATACTGCTCTGGTCAGGCCCCACGTGGAATATTGTGTCCAGTTCTGGGCACCACAATTTAAAAAGGACGTAGAGAAACTGGAGCATGTCCAGAGGAGGGTGACTAAAATAGTGAAGGGTCTGGAAGCCATGTCCTATGAGGAATGACTAAGGGAGCTGAGGATGTTCAGCCTGGAGAAGAGAAGGTTAAGAGGTGATATGATAGCCCTGTTTAAATACTTGAAGGGATGTCATATTGAGGAGGGAGAAAGCTTGTTTTCTGCTGCTCCAGAGACTAGGACCTGGAACAGTGGATGCAAGCTACAGGAAAAGAGATTCCATTTCAACATTAGGAAGAACTTCCTGACAGTAAGAGCTGTCCGACAGTGGAACAAACTCCTTCCTCGGAGTGTAGTGGAGTCTCCTTCCTTGGAGGTCTTTAAACAGAGGCTGGATGGCCGTCTGTCGGGGATG
>NW_024819299.1:0-1947 GCF_019175285.1 Sceloporus undulatus | reverse complement strand
CCAAGAAACCTCATGTTATAGTCATGTTAGTGTTGCCCTTTCAGAAATAAATGCTCAGAAAAACAACAAACAACATCAAAATTTACACACATGTGCACTAGACAAAATATGTGTGTAGTCCACACTGAGAAATGCACATATATCCCACGCTATGACAGGAACTAAATGTTGAGGAAGGACAAAGACACTACTAGCAACTCGTGCTATTGCTGGTTATTATTATTTATTTTTATTGATCAATGGTATGCTATGAAGGAGCTATGTAAGATCCCGCAAATGGCAAAGTCAAGATCACCTATGCCACTGTGTATGGTTGTGAAAGTGGGACAGTCAAGAAATCTGGGAGGATGAGAATAAACTAATTTGAAATGTGGTGCTAGCGGAAAGTTGCATGCATACAAAAAAGATGAATGGGTCATACCCATCAGTTTACTTACTTGCTTCTAGCCAGGAGTGGATGCAGAGCAGAGCGGAAAGAAGAAAGAAACTGAGTAAATACACAATTTGAAGTAACTTAAGCTTTGCAAGTTGCAAAGTATAGCATGGTGAAGAATTCCATCCTTGGGCCTCTTGTCTGGAGCTCAGCCCAGCAAAACTGGAGAATTTGCACCCTAATCTCTTGCTTGGAGATGACCCATGAAAAAGGGCCCTGGTATCTGGCAATCTTACATAGAGGTGACAACCTTTCAAAGCATTTCCCCACTTTCCCATAGGCTCCATTTCCCCTTTTCCTTCAAAGCCCTGGTGCTATATATTCTGGGCAGTTTAAGTGTCCACTTCAGGGCCCATGGACCTGAGGCTTGTAGTTGTTGCTTTTTTTTGCTCAGTCACTGCAATGTGGATGCTGTGTATTTTAATATTTTGTATTGTTTTTAAATTGTATTGTTTTATACTTGTCCCTATATTGGGAAAAGGGCAGGATATAAGAAAATAGTAGTAGTACTACTACTAGTAATAATAATAATATGCTGGACCCTGACCTGAACTGATCCAGATTGTTGGTCCAAGATAGCATCATGGTTTGAATAGGATTGCCAGTTCATGATAGCCCAAGAAACATGGTTTTCCACCAAAAACTGGGACTTAAGGACAGCACCTGGTGATAGAATGTGATGCATTAAATGCCACTTACAGTTGCTCAGAGCTTGTAATTCAGACATGCACACATACACATATACATACAGATAGATAGATAGATAGACAGATAGACAGAGAGACAGACAGAGAGAGAGAGAGAGAGAGAGAGAGAGAGAGAGAGAGAACCAGTTTTCTTATTTGGAAATGCAGACACATAATTTTCTAAAAAGAGCTGTTCTCGGGACAAGGTGAAATAAAGCATGGCCTGGTACACACCGCCCGAAAAGGGCAGCCTGCCGGCAGCCTACTTTCCTCCCAAGAGAGGCTGCGGCCGCCAAACCGCATGGCTTCCCTCCAGAATAAAAAGAACCCAGGAAAGGTGCACTTGTTTCATAAGTGACACGCAGCGACATATGGATGTCACGTGTATCTTATGCCACAATGGCGCCGCCCGTACGTAGTAGGATTAGGGACCATGCAGTTGCTGCGTTGTCCCTAACCCTAAAATCAGCATCGGTACGCCACTTGTTGGCGGTATGTACTGCACCTATGGTAAATCTTTATGTGCAACAAAGAACCTTAATCTAGCCTCTTTTCTTCTAGCCAGAAAGTGGGGAGCAAAGTGGAACATAAGCACCCACAACATCGTAAATACATAGGCTCACCAGTAAAGTATCTTTGCAAGTTGCAACGCAACTAGTACATTACAGTAGTTGATAATGGTAACAAACAGCTGCTTTCATAGCAGCTTTCTTTTATTTCATAATGAAACAGAAACACAGTGGTCCCTTCACATTTGCAGGGGTTAGGGGTGAAGGGCCTCCATTCATGTGGGAAAAACTGCAAATAAAAAACACTATTCTTATTACC
>NW_024819298.1:0-1947 GCF_019175285.1 Sceloporus undulatus | reverse complement strand
TCCAATTTGCCCCAAATCCTTTATGAGGCCAGAAACCCCTTTGTTAGGAAGCGAACCCCAAATATCTCAGGAAGGCCCTATATCTCCCAAGGCCCCCTCCTCCAGGACCTCCTTCCACTCTTCCCCTCAGTCTCTCTTTCTCTCCTGAAGGCCTCAAACTGCCAATTGTGATACAAATGTATCCCCCAAATGGTAGTTTGTAAATAGGAATTCATCTTGTCCAAATCTTCTTCCTTTTGGTTATACAATTTCCCATAAAATTTATGATGAGCCTTTTTTATTTTGCTTTGTTCTGTGACCATCCTCTTAACAACTTGGATCTTCGTTATCATCTTCCTTTCCTTCTTTTCCCTAAGTTTATAAGATAACCACTTCCCTGGTTTATTAAAATGTTGGAAATTATTTAATTTAAGATATTTAAGCTTGTTCTCCATCTCTTCAATTAGCATAATAGAGAGTTGTTTTTGTAGGAGTTTGATCTCTTTATTTTGTCTTTACATCAGTTGGGTTTTTTAGAGCCTCTTCCTTCTCCTTCAGCTCTTCTTGAATTTTCTTAGTCTTTTCTTGGCTTTTTCTCTTCTATTCCACATTAACTTTTATAAAAAGAAAACCCTCTTAACGTGGCTTTCAAAGTTTCCCAATTTGTTATATGATCAGTGTCTCTCCCACGTTTTCTTCAAAATACCATTTAAGAGTCTCTACATTTTTAGGAAATTGTAATAGTTTTTCATTCACTGACCAATTAAATGACGTTTTAGCTTTCTTAAGTTTCATGGTTATAGGATTTTGGTAAAATTTCCATTTCCTATATTTGCACAGCTAATGTTTCAGTAGCTGAAAGAAAGTTAGTCCTAGAAAAAGTCTTATGTCTGTCAGAAAAAAGGGTGTAATCTTTTGCCCCCCCCAATAGAGATGTCTCCAAACATCTACTAGTTTTTGATTTTCCATCAGTTTAAAAAAGGACTTGGGGGGGTTTCCTTGGTTCTTTTTCCTGGCTTTACTACAAGGTCTGTCCAGTAAAGGGTTAATTACAGTGTTCCAGTCCCCCATCATTATTATTTCTATGTAATCTGAGTCTGTCATCAAATTATATATTGATTGAAGAAATTGATCTTTTTTTTCCTGGGGGCCATATATTCCAACCAATAATATTTTTTTGCCCTGGAGGTTCACTTCAACCCCAAGATAATGACCATTTACATCATTGAACACTTCCTTTGCTGTAATAGTCTCTTTTACATACATCACAATCCCCTTTTTCTTTTTTGTTGATTCCCTAATTTCTTGTTCTTTAATCATCTAATATCCTTTTGCCTTATGTTTCTTGTAAACAGAAAACATCTTTCTTAAGTTTCCCTAAACAGTGATATATTTTCTTTCCATTTATAGGAGAGTTGCTCCTTTTATATTCCATGATAAAATGTCCATATTCAGATTTGGCTATCTATTAAGGTTTCTAATTTCCCTTCTTTTCCCCTTTATTAGGTTCTAATATTTTCATATTTACCTTTAACTCCTCTTCTATTCGTTCTCCCTCCTCTGTCACATTCCTCTCATCATCATCTTTTATTTCTTCTTCTAGATTTGGATTAACACCCCTTTCATCTTTTTCACTCTCAATCTGTCCTGATTCCATGTAATCGTCCAGATTCCCATTTTGTCCATTGTTCTGGTCTATATCATCACTTCTTTTGTCATTTCTTCTTCCAGGTCCATTTTCAATCCTCTTGCCATATTTAATCCAGAAATCTTTCGCTTTTTGAACTATTTTCGGTTCCACTTTACTGAGATTCCCTCCAGCTTTTCCCATTCATAAAGAAATTTATATTTATTCAGGTTCATTGTTATGAATTTGTAATTCCCCCTTTTTTGAAGAACTCTTTTCAGCATGTCTTTAAAGATTTTTATCGCACAACCTTCTATTTCCAAAGGGCTTTCATAGCTCAA
>NW_024819297.1:0-1947 GCF_019175285.1 Sceloporus undulatus | reverse complement strand
CTGAGAGTTGTTAAAGTGGACAAGGTGAGATGATGAAATCATTAATTGTGGGATGACACAAGAGAGCCAATGAAAATGGTTGTACACGCCCACTGGGTGGAAACAGACAACAGTGGGTGGTATTTTGCAATGACTATAATAATGGCTATGAATCCCAATATATTTAGTGGTTAGTTGAGGAGTAGTATTGGAGTAGTGTGGAGTTGTGTTGGATAGTTTTGGAGCTGTATATAGTAGAATAAAGTAGATCTTTTATATAAGACTACTGAGTTGTCTGGTGTCTTGAGTGAAGCTACAAGAACCAGCTGGATCCTGAAGAAGGGTGAAGACTTCTGTGGAGCAAGAGTGAGAAGGCTTGGAGAGTTTGTCAGGGTCTTCAGCCTATTCTCTGTAAAGCTGCTTTTGAGCAAAGCTTTATCCACTGGCCAAAACTGGTCAGCGCCGGTGCGTAACAAGGTGGTGAGTTCGAGCCAGAGGGGAAGAGCTACAACTCCCATCATCCCTGACAGCTATAATATCTTAATGTGCTGCTATACTATGTTGTGTTACAGGATGATGGGGTTTCTAGTTGTGCTTAATTATACACATATATGTTAGTCTTGTTGTGGCTTAAGGTTTATACCTCAAGGTCACGGGTGCAGTGGGGAGATAACGCTGCGTGAGAATTTAATTGCTTTGAGAGTTTGCCAAGATCCCGGACTGGAAGACATTACAAAAAACATCACTAGGGAGGCGATTCATCACTGCGCGGGAAAGAGTTATCCAATTAATTTATTTCATTGCTGAGGTTATATAAACCATATGTTAATACACACTTTCATTCCTGACAAAAAAAGTCACTTCTGTTGTATGTATCTCTTTTTTCAATAAAGCTGTTACTTTTTCAAAGCACAGCCTCTTGTTGTAAGAGGGGGGGCTACAATTGGGAGCCTGACACATGGCAAAGCTACGCCGATGATCTGACAAGGAAGGGACCTGTTGCTAGTGGTCAGAGGTCCTGAGACGAGTTCAGAAAGGGGTCACATGCACCCCCGAAAAAAACCATATTTGCTGCAACCAAAAATGGCTGTCCCTCTTGGGGTTCAAGGGAAGTTTCTATGGAAGTCAATACCCCAAAATCTGGAATCCCCAAAGGATGACACCCCAAAACCTAGAACACCCAAAGGTAAGAACCCCAAAAGTTAACTCCCCAAAATGAGGAGGCGGAGCTAAGACCAAAAAGGGGTGGGGCACCTGTCATTTTTTGATTTGATGAAAGGTATACACCTTATACTACTCAGGTGGTATCCCCTTGGCTTCCAACAGCCCCAATCTAGGAAAAGCCACCCAGATGGATGGGCAGAAGTGGTTGGGCTGTAGCTTCAAAAGGGCAGTCTTCCTTTTTCTCTTGGAATCCCCCCCCCCTTTCAATTTAAGCCTTACCAGAGCTAAGCCTAGGCTACACTCCTCTCCTTCTTCCCCCTTGAGACAGCGTACCAGGGATCCTCCTTTTCTACATTTCAATCTTCTGCCGAGGAGGGATTTCATAGACTCATCCCCCAGTTCAGGAGGATATTAACAAAGCGGAACACAATAAAGGGCCTGGTGCAGAAGGTGTATAAGGATGGGTGCCTTGATCCTCAAGAAGACGGAGAAGTGCCATAACCGCCATCTTTAAAGATCTAAAGGACTGTTATGTAGGAGATGGAATATGTTTTCTGCTGCTCCAGAGGGCAAGACCAAGAATCATAAAGTTGGAAGAGACCCAAGGACTATCCAGTACAACACCCCTCTGCCATACAGGAACTCACAATCAAAGCATCCCTGACAGATGGCCATCCAGCCTCTGTTTAAAGACCTCCAAAGAAAGAGACTCCACCAGCCTCTGAAGGAGTGTCAGGAAGTTCCTCCTAATGTTGAACTGGAATCTTTTCCTGCAGCTTGCATCCATTGTTCCGGATCCTGTTC
>NW_024819296.1:0-1947 GCF_019175285.1 Sceloporus undulatus | reverse complement strand
GACCGGGAGCGCCTGCGGGGTGGAGACGGCGACCTCTCGTAGACTGACACAGTCGGGACCGATCTGGACGGGGTGGCCCGGTCTACGGGATGGGGGTTCAGCCTGGTGAACTCCCTCAAAGCCCTGTCCTCCGAAACAGACACGTAGTACCGGTGCGACTGCGTGTCGAAGAAGAGGTCGGGAATGTCATGCCCGCGGGGCTGGTCCTCGTCTTCGGTTGCTGGGTGGGAGGGCGACCGGTGCTCTGGGGAGCGAGGGAGAGTGGTGTCGTCCGTCCCGTGGACAAAGTCCATGGTGGGCAGAGGCAGTGGAGTGTCCGGTACCGGGGTCCTCCGGTCTACCGGCGTCGGCTCCGGGTCGCGGGGAGCTGCCGAAGCGGAAGCGCGGGCCTGTTTGGACAGAGAGCGCTTCTTGTCCTTCGCCTTCGGTGGATCGGTGGCGGGCCGATCCTTGGAGGGTTTAGACTTTTTCGGGGCAGGGTCACGACCGGGTTTGTCGTGGTGCCTCTTCTTCCCAGGCCTGGGAAGCTCCTCCGCTGGGAAGAACGGATTGTCCGGGAGGTCCAGGAGGACAGCGGCCGCTGCCGACGACGAAGGCCTTGGGGACTTTTCCCCTTCCACAGGCACAGCCACCTCCTTAGGCTTCGGGGCATGGCGCGATGCCTTGGATGCCTTGGAGGATGAAGGCGAGGCGAGGTGGACCTCCGGCTCGGTGGCCTTCTTCGGACGCGAGCCCTCCGATTTTCCCGCCGGTTTGGAGGTCGGCTCGGTACCCTCAGTCCCCGACGACTTGTGGGGGCGCTTGGAGGGTTTGTCGGTGGCACTGGGCAGTTTGGAGCCACGGGCCACAACGGGGGTGGTGGAAGGGGTCCTGGCCGGGACAGACACCACGCTGGGAACAGCGGCTCTCCCAGATCCGACGCTGGACACACTGGCCTGAGAGGATGAGGCAGGGGGCGCCGAAGGCGGGACAGAAGATGACCGCGAACCTCCCTCTTGCACCTTCCCCAGGGTGATCGCCGAAGTGAGCCGGGACTCACGGTTTTTCCGGGCCTGGGACGAGAGGGATCTGCAGAGCAGGCAGGCCTTGGTGTCATGGTTCTTGCCCAGGCACAGCAGGCAGGAGGAGTGCGGGTCTTGAACGGGCACCTTGCCCCCGCAAATGTCGCACTTCTTGAAAGGTGCAGGCATTTCCAGTATCGACAAAGCCAGAGGAGAATCCGAAAACGAGGTCAACAGTCTGAAAGTCCGAAGTTACCAGGGGTGGGAGACAAAGAATGGTCAAAGTACAGTCCGAGGTCAAAAAGCGAAAGTGATTCCAAGCAAGCAAGCAAGCGAAAGTTCCCTGAAGCAGCTAGCGCGGCGGAAAAAAGGAACTGGGGAAAAGAGCGGGAAGGCAGGGGCCTTATAACGGGTGGGTGCAGTTACCGCCAAAAAGTTTCAAAATGTTGCAGAGTTAACTCTGCCCAGTGATTCCAGTAGGTTCCGAGCAGCACTGCGCAGGCGCAGTGAAACCCATTTGTATGATTCGCAGAGACCACGAAGAAGAAACATGAATTTATATTAACATTTTTCTAAAACCATCAATTTTTTTCGTGTGTCTTCCATTTTTAAAAAAAATGTGCCCTACATTTGAAAATTTTGTCCTACATTTGTCTTACATTTGTCCCGGTTTGGAGATCCAGACTTATGGCAACTCTAGACAGAAGTGACTCTGGATCTTGTGTGAAAAAACATCACGCTTTGCTATGCTAGAACAGGAGTGACTGCGGATCTGAGCTGCAAACCCCCCCATGTGTGATAAGGTCCGCTATTTCTTTGATAACCACCCACATCATCTTACATTGTAGACTCAAAGAGATTAAGCCAGGGTGAAAAATAAGGGCCCAAACAGACAGGCCAAAATAAAGCTGCTTCAGGTCACTTTGGAGGTATGCTGTTTAAATGA
>NW_024819295.1:0-1947 GCF_019175285.1 Sceloporus undulatus | reverse complement strand
TAAGCCTGTGGGCAGGGAATTGTCTGTTATCCCCTCTATTGTAAACCGCTCGGATTCTCAGTGATTGGGCGGTATATAAATAAAACCTATTATTATTATTATTATTATTATTATTATTATAGTATGTTCTTGTTAGCTAGGATTGGAATGTGTGGGAATAATCCTTCTAACAGAGGCTTGGATTTAAAAGACTGGTCTCTGTAAAAGGAGGGGGAACATAGAGAGTTATTGCTATTTTTATATTGTATTAAGTTGTTATGGGTTTATGTTTGTTATATTTCATATGGTATCATATTAGATTGGGATTGATGTGGTTTCATATATATATATTGTTAAGCCATAATGTTAATTAAAACTATTGTGTCGCTGAGTTCTGTGGTCCAAGGGCACAGGTGCAGAGGTTGAGAAAAGGCACATGAGAGCTTAATTGTTTTTAGAAACACTGCCAGAATCCCGGATGGGAGGACACTGCGCAGAAAAGGGTGGGAGAACGCTGTGCGGGAAAGGGCTATCCAATTAATTAGCTTTATTGGTTAATAGGGTGGGGTTAATTGATATGGTTATAAAAGTGAAATGTTTATACTTTCTTTCATTCCTGATAAAAAAAAGTCACTTCTATTGCATGTATCTTCTTTTTCAATACAAGCTCTTCCTTTTTCAAAGTACTGCCTTTTGTGTTGCAAGAGGGGCTGCAATTAGGACCCTGACAGATATCTCTCTCCCCTTCCATTCACCCTGCTATCCCAAAAGGGCTGGAGAGCATACCAAACCAACCACAGAACCTTTCCCTGCTCTTTTTTAATGCCAGGTCAGTCAAAAATACAACGCAGATAGTCCATGATCTCCTATTGGATGAAGAGGAGACCTGGCTGGGTGATGATAGCTCAGCCACTTGGGATCAGGCCTTACCAGTCAGGTTCTCCATCAGTGAGCAGGTAAGGGGACGTCGCTTTGGTCCATGAAGACAATCTTGCTTTGGCCAGGATACCTATCCATAAGATGGACCAATCGAATGTATTTGACTCAGCTTAAAGACTAGGGAAAATCTAGGGATTGTGTTGATTTAATGTCCACCTGTTGCTTAACATAAATACTCTCTGGAAAAGATAACATCAGAATTAACACAAACCAGGGAAAGAGTGACATTCCTGGAGGAAGAAAATAAAAAAAGACAAACATTTTACCAATGAATTTAACAAAAGAACGATCAGGAAAATCTTCAAGAGGTGACTGGCTTTAAAGTAGACAAAAGGTCAAATATCTAGGTGTTGAGTTCACCTCTAAAAACCAAGACCTCTTTAAAAACAACCACAAGAAAATATGGGGTGATATCAACCAAGATCCCAATAGATGGGCTAAACTCAACCTGTCCCTCTTGGGAAGGATCAGGGCAATTAAAATGAACACACTGCCTAAATTACTATTTTCATTTCAGACTATACCTATCCTTCTTAATGACAAACCATTTTTAGAATGGCAGAAGGACCTGCAAAAATCCATCTGGGCAGGAAAAGACCTAGAATCAGATTTAAATCTCTAATAGATGATGTAAGGATTCACAATCCTCTCTTCTATTTTGACCCGACGCTTCTTTGGGTGTTTGAAGGACAGTCGTGTGGATGGATTTTAAAACACAGACCAAGTGGCTGATTTAACAAGAATATAAGTTTATTTTTAAAACAGAACAGGCAAATGTATCTTTGAGATGGAGTTGTTAATATGTCTTCTTTTGTTACATATATACAGGGCTGGTTTTAACTCCATAATAATAATAATAATAATAATAACAACAACAACAACAACTCAGCTATGCAGGTTATACTGTCACTCAAGAAATGATGTAAGCCAAAGCCCTCTTCCTGAGTCTGGTTCCCCTGAGTCTCTCTTCTCTAGACTCTCCAGAACTAATCCTGTCCCTCTCTGGACAAAGCAGTTCCTTAAGTAACC
>NW_024819294.1:0-1947 GCF_019175285.1 Sceloporus undulatus | reverse complement strand
TCCGAGCAGCACTGCGCAGGCGCAGTGAAACCCATTTGTATGTATTCGCAGATGACCACTCGAAGAAATACTGTTACAGGTAAGCAACCTGTCCTTTTCCTTGTTGAAATTCATTTTCTTAGCTTTGGCCCAGATTTCCAATCTATTCAGGTCTTCTTGAATTTTGATCCTATCCTCTGGGGTATTAGCTACTCTTCCTAATTTGGTATCATCTGCAAATTTGATAAGCATGCCTTCTATTCCTTCATCCAAGTCATTGATAAAGATATTGAATAGCACTAGGCCCAGGACAGAACCCTGTGGCACCCCCACTGGTCACTTGTCTCCAGGATGAAGGGGAGTCATTGCTGAGTACCCTTTGGGTTCAGCCAATCAACCAATTACAAATCCATGCAACAGTTGCCTTTTATAAAAAAGGAAATCAGATTAGTTTGGAATGACTTGTTTCTCAGCAATGCATGTTGACTTTTTGTAATAATGGCATTGCTTTCTAAATGTTCCCAGACTATCTGTTTAATTATCAGCTTTAGAATCTTTTGTGGTATTTATGTCAGACTAACTGGACAATAATTGTATGCCCTCGTTCAGTCTGTTGGGACTACTCCTGTTCTCAAGGAGTTCTCAAAAAATGTTGCCAGTGGCTCTGAGGTTACATTTGCCAGTTCTTGTAATACCCTCGACTGTAGTTCATCTGGTCCTGGAGACTTAAATTTATTTAGATTAACCAGATATTCCTTTTTAAAAAAATTTATTGCACAAATATACAATATACAATAAACTTACCAAAATCGAATAAAGAAAAAAAGAAAAGAAAAGAAAAAAACGCCATATCATCATATTATATATCTTGCTATCAAAACAACTCCCTTATCTCTTATCCACCTTTACATTCTTTCCTATTTCATTAACCAATATTCCATTAATCGATATTCAGTGATCCATATTTGTTAACTTTTAAAAAACCAAAAAAAACAAAGTGACACCAGGAGAGAGAAAGGGGAAAAGAGGAAGTCAGAGGTGCTAAACAAATGCAAAACAAAACAAAACGGAAAACAAAACAAGCCAAAAAACAAAACCAAATACAAAAAACAAGAAAAAAAACCACACACACACACATAACAAAAACACAAACCTAAATGGAACCTACTAACTACAGAAAGACAGTTTGTTGGAAATTTTCCCATTGGGGATACTAGAGGATGACTTAGAACAGAATTACAGGAAAACCATAGCTAGAACTGTTTTTGCCCAAAATTGGAAGAAAGAACTAATTCCCACAAAGGAAGATTGGATTTGGAAATTATATGATATTATGGAAGCTGGTAAATTAACTCAACTATTAAAAGACAATACATTAGAAAATTTTGATAAAGATTGGAACAAAGTGATCAATTTCTTAAAAGAACAATGGGGAGAGATAGCAATCTTAGGTATGAAAAATTAAAACTATTGAAATAGTTGTTTGAAAATAGATAATTTATAGATCATAACATAAATAGGTTATAGAAGAGGAGAACAAACTAGATTAACCAGATATTCCTGTACTTCCTCTTTACTTATTATGTGCTGCATTTCTCCTGTTGTGTCCTTTGCTCCAATTTCCTTAGATTGAGTACCCTTTTCCTTTTCTGAGAAGACTGAGGCAAAGAAGGTGTTAGTAGTTCTGCCTTGTCTCTGTCCCCTGTTGGCGTTTCTCCATCTTCTCCACGTAGTGGCCCTACCATTTCTTTTTTCTTCTTTTTGCTATGGACAAACAGTTGTGGCTAGTGAGCACAAATATGTACCAGTCTGTGGTACACAACAGGGGAGATTGCTTGTGCCCCACATCAGATAGCATGAAAATACTGCTTTGTCCCAGAAATGCATACTGCCTTGGAAAGAGATAAACAGAATTTTTCTAAAAATTATTCATTTAGGGCCATGAACATTCCTTTGTTTCATTGTCTT
>NW_024819293.1:1620-1947 GCF_019175285.1 Sceloporus undulatus | reverse complement strand
CATTAGGACTCTTTGGCTGGGCTCAATGTAGGTGGCTATTTTATTGGTCCATTGAGTACAAGTGAGGAATGTGTGGTATTCTAGACAGCATAGCAGATGGAAAGAAATGATGCAACAACAGCATGCTCACACTTGAATGGCAACAGGTTTCCTGCTTTGGCTCGATATTATCTACTCTTTTAGTAGAATATTGTCTACTGTCAAATTAGCAATCTGTAAAATACTCTGGCCTGTTACAGACTGCCAAAATAAAGCTGCTTTGGGTCTCTTTGGAGGTATGCTATTTAAATGATGCATGGGTCCTAAGAGTCCAGAGGTCGCGCCAAA
>NW_024819293.1:0-1520 GCF_019175285.1 Sceloporus undulatus | reverse complement strand
ATCATTTAAACAGCATACCTCCAAAGAGACCCAAAAAAGCATTATTTTGGCAGTCTGTAACAGGCTGAAGTGTGGCATAAATACATACTTACTTTATTTAAATAAATAATAAAAACACTCTAATTGATGGTGCCTCTTTGGTGACTTGGATAGACAAGGGCCTTTCCAGTCAGCTGCAACCTGATCTTTTGGCTAGAAATGCCAGGAATTGGATCAGTACCCTTATTATTCAGCTGCAGTTTCTTCCACCAAAAGAAAACGTTCTCTCCTGCTCTGGATTTACAAATGGTTGTTAATGGCTGCAGACTGGGCCGGACATTAAAAATATAATATGTAAATGGTCTTTTGGCGGTAGCTCACAAAACCTGATTCCATAATAAAACTTTATGTGTTAGTCTTTAAGGTGACACAGAACTATTTGTTGTTTGTAAAGTTGAAGGCCTTCATGGCTGGCATCCATAGTTTTTTGTGGGTTTTTCGGGCTATGTGGCCACGTTCTCTTCTAGAACATGGCCACATAGCCTGAAAAACCCACAAAAAAAACCTACTTGTTGTTTCTTCATAAGGTAGGTTTTGAAAATGCAGTGCCTTTGCTGCTAAGAAATGGCTATCTGCCTAAGCCAGCAGAATTGTTGATTTGCTGTTCTGTTATCTGTCCTGCATAGATGTGCTCTTTTCTGGAACAATCAGGCAATCTTTTGTTCTGTCCCTTTTATTTGAGCAATGCAATGTCTTTTTTAAAAATAAATAAATAAATACAGTACAAGTCTTTTGTTCAAATAAAGACTTTTGGCAGAGTCGATTGCAGGTGTTCTACCCAGTAGAGATAGATTGGGTTTTTTATAAAAAGAAAAGCAAGTATCATCAAATGCTTTTCAGTCTGTATTGTGGCTTACTATTTGGGCACCTGCACCATAAAGATAACTTGATTCCCTCTTTCAGTTTATAATTGAGTACCTTTATATGTCTGTGCTACAAAATGTTTATAGTAGTGGGAAGATGCTGGACCCAAGTTGATGGTGGCTCTTAATGCCAAGAGATACCTTTATCGAAAATAAAATAAAATATACTTATGTATTCACAATATGTATATCTTATCACCATTCCACAATTTGGTTCTGGGGGGATGGGAAAGGCCTTAAAATTAGCATGGATTAGCCTTCTGAAGATGGAAACTGTTTGAATAAGGGATCAAAAGGTTATTAAATTTGACCCTCCATAGGGCAAAAATATGCCTTTTAAAAATCTCTAGTTTTGGAGTATCCTTTTGTTCTCTCCAATCTTTTGAATTTAGTTCTTTTGCTAAGTCATTTAAAAATCTTCTAAAATTGATGTTCTTTCTAAGACATCTTTTTTCTCAATTCTTATTATTTTTTCTTCTTTATCCTTGCAAGAAAATTACTTTTGAATTTTAACATATTTGCAACTTCAGATGCTTTTACATTGCTTTCACTTATACTTAATAGTACAGATAAGAACTACTGATATGAAAAATGTTCAGAGGAAGGCAACGACAAGCC
>NW_024819292.1:0-1947 GCF_019175285.1 Sceloporus undulatus | reverse complement strand
GAATTACTGGTCAGGGTAGGCTTGTTCGAATAAATGGGTTTTTAGCCCCTTCCTGAATTGGGCTAGGGAGGTAGCTGAGTGGAGCTCGAAGGGCAGCGTGTTCCAGAGGTTGGGGGCTGAGATGGAGAAAGCCCTCCTAGAGGTGGAATTATATTTCACCTCTGGAACTCTTAACAATAGCTGCCCTGAAGATCGAAGTGCGCGGGGCGGATTGTACGGAGAGAGGCAGTCCTCCAGGTACCCTGGGCCCAAGCCATTTCGTGGAGTCCAAGGAAAAGGACTCCACGAAATGTGGCAAGAAATTTCTAAATGCACTATAATTCTTTGGTGGCTAAATGTTCTGTATGTGTTAGGATCGTGAGTATCCTAATACATCCTCAATATTCCAGCCATATCCTAAATTGTATTGTTTATGATATTAGAATCATAGAGTTGGAAGATACCACAAGGGTCATCCAGTCCAACCCCTTGCCATGCAGGAACTCTCAATCAAAGCATACACATCAGATGGCCATCCAGCCTCATCTTAAAGATCTCCAAGGAATGAGACGTCACTGCATTCCGAGAAAGGAGTGTGTTTCACTGTTGAACAGCCCTTACTGTCAGGAGGTTCCTCCTAATGTTGAGGTGGAATCTCTTTCCCTGGAGCTTGCATCCATTGTTCCGGATCCTGTTTTCTGGAGAAGCAGAAAACAATCTTGCTCCCTCCTCAATATGACATCCCTTCATATATTTAAACAGGGCTATAATATCACCTCTTAACCTTGTCTTCTCCTGGCTAAATATGTCCAGCTCCCTAAGTATATTATACTGAAAGGATTCGAGACAAACTGGATTTAAAGGCAGCAGGTTTTTGCTTGCTAACAAAGTTTAAAGTTTATTTCCTGGACTGAATTCTGAAGTGATGAAATAATATTTGGGATGCATCATCTGATTTCCTCCCCTTTGCCTTAGTCACTCTCTGGATGAGGGCTGTTTTCTGTTGCAGGTGACCTTTGCGGATGTGGCAGTATATTTCACCGAGGACGAATGGAATCTGTTGACGAAGAAGCAGAGACTGATGTACAATTGTGTAATGATGGAAAATTATGAGAATGTGGCTTCTGTGGGTAAGGAACCTGAATCCATTCTCCTTTCTATGATGGCTGGGGTCCCTTTTGTGCTAAATTATCATGGTGCTATGATTCCACTAGAATTACAGAATCATAGAGTTGGAATACACTACAAGGGCCATCCAGTTCAACCCCCTTCTGCCATGCAGGAATACATTTCCAAACACCATCCAGCCTCTGTTTAAAGACCTCCAAGGAAAAGGACTCCACGAAACTAAGGGAGTTGCACTGTCAAAGAGGTCTTACTGTCGCTCCTTTACTCGTATTGATGTAACCTAGAATGATATTGGCCTTTTTAGCTGTATACTCTATTGGTTGTGAGTCATCTCCTGGTGCCACACAGCATGAAGCATCCTCTGCAGTTAGCTTGCATCATGCCATGTGCTCTGAAACAATGCTCTATGGCAGTCTCACAGGAAATGATGCCATTTTTCAATCAAAGTATTTTTACACATATTTAATGGAATATTTTTCAACTGCCTGATTTTCTGCTTCCACTGATTTCCTCATGAAAGTTCCCCTACAATCTCTTCTTTGCTAGCTCCAATGAGTAAGTATACAATCATTATATGGATTTGGGGGCATCCAGAACAGGGTCATGTTCGGGTCACTCATACCAACTTTATTAATTTAACTTGAAATAGGGAGGGGTGAACGTAGGGCTAAATCTTGGAGTAAGACCTTTCTCTCTTAACACTGAGATTCAGTCATGTCTGTCATTGTCCTTGTTTACAGAAGAACTTGTCAGTCATGAGAGAGTCCACACAGGAAAGAAGTCACATAAATGTCAGCATTGTGGGGAAAAAATTGCCTACAAGTCAGTCCTTGTCAAGCA
>NW_024819291.1:0-1947 GCF_019175285.1 Sceloporus undulatus | reverse complement strand
GTCCAGAGATATTCTTCCATATCCCCCCAGTATTTCACAAATTGAGAAAGGAAGACACATGTGGACAAGCAACACCAGAAGGGGGTCAAGATGGCCAAACCTCTTAATGATGAAGATCACACAAGTGAGGAAGATTACAGCAGTTTGCTTTTGCCTCCAACTTATGGCAAGGGCAAGCCCCTGCCCCCTTCTCTCCTCCCCTCTTCCCTCTTTTGAGTTGATGGGCTGCACACTCTTTTGAACTTGGAACACATTTTGCAGCAACTGAACTGACCTGAGGAGAAGGGGGAAAGTGGAAGAGGAGAGTGAAATAGGACATTTTCAAAGCCCCTGAAAAAATGAGGTGACAGAGTATTACCCAGGACTCTCTCTGCCAAATTGGGGCAGTGTGTTCTCCGCTTGCTTTCATGAGCTGGCCCAGACAGAGATGAAACGAATAGTCAGGTTGGCAACTTACCAAAGAGCTGTTGTTCCTGGGCATCCTCTTTCTGTTGGAGCCCAACTCCCTCCGCTTGGCCTCTGTGTTGGCCATCAGGTGGGCAGGGGTCCTGGTGGTCTTACACTTGGGTCACTTCCAGCAAGCAAGTTCCCAAAGCCGTTTTGGCCAAGGGGGCCAAAATGAAGTTCCTGAGAAAAGGGAGCAGGGTTAGGATTGGCTTGGCAAGAAACACTGCAGCACTCAAAGACACAGAGAACAGCATCCTGCTGGTGACATACGCAGGTGACATATGCCTCCTTTGGGCCATTGCAGAGGTGGGCATCCCCTTCCTCCCCCTTCACCAAACAAAGCTCCCCAGACCTAGCATAGACT
Source organism: Sceloporus undulatus (assembly GCF_019175285.1). Classification (NCBI taxonomy): domain Eukaryota; kingdom Metazoa; phylum Chordata; class Lepidosauria; order Squamata; family Phrynosomatidae; genus Sceloporus; species Sceloporus undulatus. Next base: position 1,136 of record NW_024819291.1, on the reverse strand, counting down.
CATTGCAGCTCCCCTAAACAACAGATACTCCATGACTTCTTAGAGAGGTGGGAGATTAGGGGATGGGGAATTGGAGAGGGCCCTTGTTATATCCCCATAGCTAGATGTGAAATGAGTGCATCATAAATAAATAACTAAATAAATAAACCATCTCCTGAAAGCTCCAGAGTTCCCCAGTGCTTTTCCCCATCATTAGCCCCTTTCCCAAGAAGGCTGCATCCGCATTATAGAAATAAGGCATTTTGGCACCGCTTTAACCGCTCAGTGCTATGGAATCCTGGGATTTTACCTTTGGACACTTAGCCTTCTCTGACAGAGAGCTCTCATACCATAACAAACTAGAAATCCCAGGATTCCACAGAATGGAACCAGGAGAGTTAAAGCGGCTTCGAACCGGATTATTTCTGTAGTGCAGATACAGCCTAGCTCTGTTGTAAAAGTCAAATTATTATCTGGTTAAAAATGGTTTTCCTTTTAAAAAATAAGTTTGTTTTAGTCTCCAATCCTTATTTTTGTTGATGTTGTTTGTTTCTCTTTTTGTTTGTTTCATTCTTGGTAATATGAGTTATTCTTGTCTGTCTCCTTCCTTCTGCCCTGAAACTCTATTAATAAGGAAACTGAGGAGACTTTTAAAACCTCCCAAAGGAGCCACTTTTGCCGTCTTTTGGGGGACTAGTCTCCTCTTAGAAGCCAAAGCCCAATGTTTGTGAAGAATAAGAATAAGGCTTGTATTAAAACTCTCCTCCCCATTTCTGATCCCTTTTAAAACCCATGTTCCCCAGAAGGAGCAGAGCTTTGTAAAAACCCTCTCAGAAAAGACACACAAAAGACCCACAAAGAGACACACTTCCTTCCTTTTGGCCCAAGGAGCCAGGCCTCCTTCAAACTCTGGAGCCTCAGGAGAGAAAGAGATGCCTCTGTTCAACTGAGGCCTCAGAGAAGGTTCCAGAACATTATTCCCCACAGTCACAAGCAGCACAAAATGGCCTCCAGAACACAAAATGGCTGCCTCTCCCTCAGCACTTGGCAGTTTGAGGCCTTCATTGAACCCAAAATGGAGGAGGAAAGGGCCCCAAAGTCAGAAGGGATCCCAAACAGCATTTCCAAACCTTAATAACACCTAAAATCTTTCCTGA
>NW_024819290.1:0-1947 GCF_019175285.1 Sceloporus undulatus | reverse complement strand
AAAAAATGTGTCCTACATCTGAAACTGTTGTCCTACATTTGTCCCGGTTTGGAGGTCCTGACTTATGGCAACCCTAGGCAAGTCACACTTCTTCAGCTCCAAAGGCAAACTTCCTTGGAATAAATCTCTCCAGGAAAACTCTTCCACAGCTTTGGCTTAAGATCTCCACAAGTCAGAAATGACCGAGGCTTCATCTACACTGCAGAGTGAATGCAGTTTGACATCGCTTTAATTGCCGTGGCTCCAGGCTATGGAATTCTGAGATCTGTAGTTTGGTGAGACATTTAGCCTTCTCTGTCAGAGACTGCTCTGGTGCCACAAGAAACTACAAATCCCAGGATTCCCTAGGATGCAGCCATGTGCTTTTAGGGATGGCATCTCTCCTCTAAATGTCTACTTGGAGTCGGTAATGGGCTGGATGAGGGAAAACAAACTCAGTTTGAATCCAGAGAAAACGGAAGTGCTCGTGATAGGCTCTCCCGGTCTGGGTAGTGAAATTTGTCCACCTGTCCTGAATGGGGTCACGCTCCCCCTGAAGGACTCAGTTCGCATTTTGGGGGTGCTTTTGGACTTGTCGCTCCAGCTGACTTCGGCTGATACACCAGCTGCGACCCTACCTGGGCCGGGGGGACCTTGAAACGGTAGTACATGCTCTGGTAACCTCTCGGTTGGATTTCTGCAATGCGCTCTACATGGGGCAACCCTTGTACCAAACTCGGAAGCTTCAATAGTGCAGAATATGGCAGCTAGGTTGGTCACTGAATGTTTCAAGGCTGACCATATAACACCAATTTTGCAAGATCTCCATTGGCTGCCTGTTTAATTCCGGGCACAATACAAGGTGTGGGTTATAACCTATAAAGCCCTAAATGGCTTGGGCCCAGGGTACTTGGAGGACCGCCTCTCCCCATATAATCTGCCCCGCACACTTAGGTCAGCCAGGAAGAATTTGTTGAGGATCCTGATGGCGAGATATGTGTCAACCTCGCAAAGGGCCTTTTCCATCTCGGCCCCTGGGATCTGGAACATCCTTCCCGATGAGCTCCACTCCACCACCTCCCTGGATCTCTTTAAAAAGAGACTTAAGACCTTCTTGTTTCAACAAGCCTTCCCCGATGCTCCTTGATATCATGTGACTCCCCCCTATATGTACTGTATTGTCGACTGCACTAAGCTAGCTTGGATTTGATGTAATGGTTTTAATTTGTATAATTTTAATGTTTTTATTGAAGTTTTATTTATGTATTGCAATTTTTAGTCTGTATTTTGTATTTTGTTATTGCATTTTCTATCTGTACACCGCTTTGATCACTGCGGAAAAGTGGTTTATAAATAAAACTTATTATTATTATTATTATTATTATTATTATTATTATTATTATTATTGTGCAGAGAGGCAAAAGTCTAGAAGGCACACAAACAGCAAAGACAACAGCAATGAGTGCCACGTAGGAACTGAGCCCTTGAAATCCAGAATGACAGGTGGAACAAGTTGGAGTCTGGCAGACCCATGCGCGCCATTCCAAAAATGCCTTTTAATGTACCTTGAAGTACACACAGTCCTCTTCTCCTAATCTGACCCATTAAACCTCCTCAGTTCAGCTGGAGTCTCTTCCTCCCTGGTGTTAGGCAGAATGAATATTTATCTGCCTCCTCCATTTTCCCTTCTGATCCATCAAGGCTCCAAATGCCTGCCTCCTTCTAGTGCACTTCAAAGGACCTTCTTGCTTGGTCCTTCCTTCATTAAAAAGAAAAGAAAAAAGTATTTCATAGAATCATAGAGTTGGAAGAGACCGTCCAGCCCAACCCCATTCTGCCATGCAGGAACTCTCAATCAAAGCATCCCCGTTGACAGATGGCCATCCAGCCTCTGCTTAAAGACCTCCAAAGAAGGAGACTTTATCACCCTCCGAGGAAGGAGTGTGTTCCACTGTCAAACAGCCCTTA
>NW_024819289.1:0-1948 GCF_019175285.1 Sceloporus undulatus | reverse complement strand
CTTATATTTCAATCCTAACTTCTTCAGATATATATGGTCAGTTGCAATCTGCTTTTAAGCAAGTGAGTATTGCATTTCTAACACCTAAAACCTATTCAAAGATATAGCTATGTTAGTCTCTTAGTCTCAGAAAATCTGAGGAAGTAATTTGAAGTCTACGAAAGCTCATGCTGCCAACATCTTTCTTTCTGTTAGCCTCAAAGGTGCTACAAGACCTAAAATTAATTGTGGCTGAGAGGTCTATTTCACAAACAATTAGATCCAGAATTTAAAACTGAAACCATAAGGCTGACACAATCAAAATGTCTAAAATGTAATCCCATATCCCTAGCTATCTGGCAGATAGCTATGTTGGCATAGAATCCAGGCAACAGCAGGTAATAGAAGTGTACTTAACATATCAGTGAAAAAGGCAAAGGAAACAAGAAGTAGTTTTTTATCGATACATTTATTTTTCTTTTATTATCTCTTATTTTTATTTATGCTGGTTTATCTTTATTAGTTTTAATATTTTGACTATTATGCTTTTTGAAAATTGATCTGCATGTGCCAATTCACCTCCCAAAGTGACTCCTGCCCAGTGCCCAGGGGAAGGCAAAAAACCTCCAGGATCTCAGGCCAATCTGCCCTGGAGGAAAATTCCTTCCCGACCCCAAAAGTGGCAGTCAGCACTAGTCTGGGCATGCCATGAGCAAGAGCCATACACAAGTGGACCCTAATATTCCTTCTTCCCATTTATATATTAATTGTATTGCCTTCTTTAAATAATATTATTTACTGAACTGAATATGCCAACTAACCTCCCAAAGTGACCCCTGCTCAGTGCCCAGGGGAAGGCGAAAAACCTCCAGGATCTCTGGCCAATCTGCCCTGGAGGAAAATTCCTTCCCGACCCCAAAAGTGGCAGTCAGCACTAGCCTGGGCATGCCATGAGCAAGAGCCACACGCAAGCGCACCACCCATGTTCCCTCTTCCCCCGTCAGTTCTTGTACTGTGCTCCTTGCTGGCTCCTATGAAGAAAAACATTGTGAGAAGACACATGGGAGTGAGGATGTATAGCCTTCTTTTAACTGATGCTTTGGTTAATAGCTCTGAACATTGACTCTGGAAAGTTCACCTTCGTATTAAATAAGCAGAGAAATCACATATACATTCTTTAAAAAGGTTCAGCAGTATTTTGGGTACATAGGATTTTGAATCGGCATCAACATCAAGAAATCATTTCCTGTCTTTTCTTCCTAAGGACTCACCTCCATGATGGGAATGTTCATTTATGATGCTTTACACTCCATTTTAAAGAAATATGTTGTGCATCTTATATTACTCGAAACTTGTTTTTGGAGCTGACTGCTTTTTCCACCATATTCATCCTTTACAGTAGATTTCTTTATCCTTCATTAACTAAGCTAATCCCTGCAAGTAAAAATGGTCTTGTCAAATTCTATATACGTCTGTTTATTGCAGATGAAAATTTACCTTAAAGATCTCTCTCTCTCTCTTTCTCTTCCGAAAACAGAGGAATTCCATTTCTTAGCCTGAAAAATACTTCAGATCAACAAAGACGTTATTTACAAAATGAGGACATAACCCTTAAACCATCAAATGTTTCCCGGTTCTTAGTTGCAAGATGCTGTCAAGTCAGGAAAAACAGGAACCTGTTCTCTTCCAAATAAAGGGACCTACCTTTTAGGGACTTACCAAAATGTTGGAGATGTTCATTGGAAATGCTTCTCACTTTTCCTTTCTTGAAGGAAAATGAGTTCTATACCGTGTGTTGGATAATTTCCTATTAAATGTGGAGAGAAGTCATAAATATGCTTTTAAAAATGGTTAACCACTATTTTCGGTACATAGGATTTTGAACCTGCCAATCATCAGGGAAAATGAACCAGAAATCTTTCTCCTTTTTCCTCTCTTCTTACGGACTCACCTTTATGATGAACAAATC
>NW_024819288.1:0-1948 GCF_019175285.1 Sceloporus undulatus | reverse complement strand
GTGGAGTCTCCTTCCTTAGAGGTCTTCAAGCAGAGGCTGGATGGCTATCTGTTGGGGATGATTTGACTGAGATGTCCTGCATGGCAGAATGGGATTGGACTGGATGGTCCTTGTGCTCTCTTCCAACTCTACAATTCTATGATTCTACTGCTTCAAACTGAGATTGCAAGGTAAAAAAAAATATTTGGGTGCTATATCTCCTGTCATACCCCTTTTCCCCCTGAACCCTGCCAATGCCCCGTGATTAGATAGGTGTCTTCCAAGCTGTAGTACAGTTGGCTCTCTGTATCAACAGATTTTTTATCCATGGATTTAACCACCCACATTTTGAAAATATGTATTTAAAAAAAAAATTCCCAAAAGCAAACCTTGATTTTGCCATTTTGTATAAGGGACATCATTTTACTATACCACTGAATTTAATGGGACTTGAGCACCCATTTATAATAATAATCCATGGATTTTGGTATCCATGGGGGGGGGGGTCCTGGAACCAAACCCAATGGATACCAAGGGCCCACTACCACCTGCCTGAACATCCTTTCAGCTGTGAAGCCGAAGGCTGAAGATGCCAGCCACAGATGGTGGCGAAACATCAGGAAGAAACTCTTCTAGAACTTGCTTTAGAGTACAGTCCACTGGCAATATGGTTCTTTCTCAACCTGGCTGCTCTTGATCCACAGGTATTCCTTCTTGGCTTGCTGTCTTTGCTGCCCCGGTCAACCCTGTTGTCAAATGCATGGCCACTGCATACACAACGCACGGGAACAATATCACAGACGTACAGACACAGCTCTGAGTCTCTCTTTATTACTGAAATCTGTTAGGTACAATGACCAAAATAAAATGGAATCATTTTTTTAAAAAAGAAAAGAAAAACCACGGCTTTAAAATTTCCTTGTGATATGAAATCTACAAGTTCCATACACTGAGCAACGCTGAGTGCAAAGGTGATGGGGTCATGGTCTTTGGTGACTAGATTGCACACGTGTGCATGTGCGCGCACACATTCACTCTCACACAATAGAAACATGCACACGTACAATCCTACTCATATAAACCACCATCCTGGCTGTCCCCTCTCCCACAGGTGCTAACATCACTACAATTAGACCCATAATCTCTTGATATATGCAGGTGCAGGTCCCTTACACACCGGCACAGATGGAGGGAAGGAGACCCCACCACGGGTGCTATGTGGGATGGTAAAATGACACTTGTATCATTTTAACAAGGCAGGATGCCACAGTTGCCTGGACAAGAAAACATTGGTTTTGGCAGTGAGGTTAGCAACCGCATGAGAAATAGATCCCAACGGTTAAACAGGCATGCCATCTACACAGGGCCCACAAAGCAAAAAGCCAGAGTTTGGAAAAGTTACTTTTTAGAAGTGACAACTACTCCCAGAATGCTCCAACCAGCCTGACCAGCGGCCATGCTGGCTCTGGATTCTGAGGCTGGATCCTGTGCTAAAGTTGTGTAGCTGGAGCTTCTGCACGCACATAGGGTTACGCGCAGATTTTGTTACACAAACCTTGTCTTAAATGGAAGCTGAAGATAACCAAGTGAAAACGGAATGGCAGTGTAAATTCAACTGCACTTCCATGACTTTGAACTGAACGCTCCACAAAAATATCCAATTGCTTTTGCAGGGCACCTACACACATGCATAACATACCAACATAATTCCAGCCTAGCAGTCCCAAAAAGTAATGTTTCCAACCTCTGACAAAAGAAACGTCTTTCCTCTGCATGTCTATGGGAGCAGCAGCTATAGGAGGCTCTACCTGATTGGAGTGTAAACAAGATGTTTTGGAATGTTTTGAACCTACGTGACGATGACTGAACAAAGTGCTCCTGCCAGAGGAGCTATGAGGGTCAAGGGAAAAGCATCAAGGCAGTCCCCTCTCCTGATTTAGAACAGTTTGGTAATAAGGATAGTATCCAA
>NW_024819287.1:0-1948 GCF_019175285.1 Sceloporus undulatus | reverse complement strand
TTTCTGCTTTGTCGTCAACAATTTCCATTCCTCCTCAGTGAAATATATTGCCACATCCGCAAAGGTCACCTGCAACAGAAAATAGCCCTCATCCAGAGAGTGACTAAACAAATGGGAGGAAAGCACATGGTGCGTCGCAAATATTATTTCAACAATTCAGAATTCAGTCCAGGAAATAAACTTTAAATTCTGCAAGCAAGCAAAAAGCTACATCCTTTGAGATCCAGTCTGTCTCAAATCCTTTCAATATATAATATGATAAACAATATAATGTAGGCCATATCTGGGATATTATTGCTTGATTAAGATACTGACTATCCCAACATATAGAGTCACGAATGAATTATAGTGCATTTAGCCATATCTGACCTAATTTCAGAGGCAAATTTCATTTTTACAAAACAGTTCTGGGGAGTACTCTGGGCTTGAGGGCCACTGGGCCCACCCTCAATTTAAGTCCAGAGATATTCTTCAATATCCCCCAGCATTTCACAGATTGAGAAAGGAAGACACATGTGGACAAGCAACACCAGAAGGGGGTCAGGATGGCCAAAGCTCTTAATGATGAAGATAGCACAAGTGAGGAAGGAGACAGCAGTTTGCTTTTGCCCCTGATTCCTGGCAAGGGCAAGACCCTGCCCCCCTTTGTCCTCCCCTCTCCCCTCTTTTGAGTTGATGGGATTCACACTCTTTTGAACTTGGAACAAATTTTGCAGCAACTGAACTGACCTGAGGAGAAGGGGGAAAGTGGGAGGAGGACAGTGAAATAGGACATTTTCTAAGCCCCTGAAAAAATGAGGTGACAGAGGATTAACCAGGACTCTCTCTGCCAAATTGGGGCAGTGTGTTTTCCGCTTGCTTTCATGAGCCAGCCCAGACACAGATGAAACTAACAGTCAGGTTGGCAACTTACCAAAGAGCTGTTGTTCCTGGGCATCCTCTTTCTGTTGGAACCCAACTCCCTCCGATTGGCCTCTGTGTCAGCCATCAGGTGGGCAGGGTCCTGGTGGTCTTACACTTGGGTCACTTCCAGCAAGCAAGGCCCCAGAGCCGTGTAGAAGGAAATAGAGATGAAGTTCCTGAGAAAAGGGACCAGGGTTAGGATTGGCTTGGCAAGAAACCCTGCAGCACTCAAAGACACAGAGAACAGCATCCTCCTGGTGACATACGCAGGTGACATATGCCTCCTTTGGGCCGATGCAGAGGTGGGCATCCCCTTCCTCCCTCTGCACCAAACAAAACCCCCTGGACCTAGCATACACTCACTGCAGCTCCCCTACACAAGAGATACTCCATGCTTTATTAGAGTGGTTGGAGATTAGGGGATGGGGAATTGGAGAGGGCCCTGGTTATGTCCCCATATCTAGATGTGAAATGAGTGCATCGTAAATAAATAAATAAATAAATAAATAATCTGCTGAAACCTCCAGAGTTTCTCAGCGCTTTTCCCCATCATCAGCCCCTTTCCCAAGAAGGCTGCATACACACTATAGAAATAAGACACTTTGACACCACTTTAACCGCTCAGTGCTATGGAATCCTGGGATTTTACCTTTGGACACTTAGCCTTCTCTACCAGAGAGCTCTCATGCCACAACAAACTACAAATCCCAGGATTCCACAGGATAGAGCCAGGAGAGTTACAGCAGTTTCAAACCGGATTATTTCTTCAGTGCAAATAATTTCTGTAGTGCAGATACAGCCTAGCTCTGTTGTAAAAGTCAAATTATTATCTGGTTAAAAATGGTTTTCCTTTTAAAAAAATAAGGTTTTTTTAGTCTCTAAACCTTATTTTTGTTGTTGTTGTTTGTTTGTATGTTTGTTTGTTTCATTCTTGGTAATCTGAGTTATTCTGGTCTGTCTCCTTCCTTCTCACCTGAAAATCTATTAATAAGAAAACTAGGGAGACTTTTAAAACCTCCCAAAGGAGCCACTTTTGGACTTTTTT
>NW_024819286.1:0-1948 GCF_019175285.1 Sceloporus undulatus | reverse complement strand
GGACAGTTTGCGGCCAAGAAAGGTCCAAAACACACGGCAGCAATAGTCCAGTCTGAGAGCGTTTTAACTGCCCTGGCCCAGTTCTAGGGAATCCTGGGAATTGGAGTTTATTGTGGCACCAGAGCTCTCTGACAGAGAAGGCTCAATGTCCCACAAAACTACATTTCCCAGAATTCCCTAGCACTGAGCCAGGGCAGTTAAAGTGGTCCCAGTCCTGCAGCTGGACTGGCCTCTCTGAGCGGTCAAGCCCTCAGCTGGGTTGTGGACGATGGGCACTGTTAATATTAATAGTAATATCTTTCACTATTGATTGTAATTAAGGAGAGGATCTGGTTCCTCCTTTCAATAGCATCAGGAAAATGTTTAGGTGTTGTTAAGGTTTGGAAACCCTGTTTGGGGACTTTTTGTGTTCTCACAGCCATCAGGAAAACCTTTCTGTATTGTTTAGGTTCAGAAATCCTGTTTGGGGTCCCTTCTGACTTTGGGGCCCTTTCATCCTCCATTTCATTCCTAGGGCTGTGACTCAGAAGACTTTCCTAGGCATCACCTTCTGCCCTCCATGGCCATTGGCACTGACCTTTCCATATTGCCTTCCCTCCCTCAGCCCTTGGACCTCCTCCTCCTTCGCACTCAGAGCTACCCTTCTCTACAGCTGAGGAGACGGCCTCAGACCCGGGGAAGCACCAGCCATAAAGGACTGCAGAAGAGGCCTTTCTGGGGCTGCAGGAATCAGGGTCTTTGTACTGAAGGTAGGTCTCTAGTCCTGGAACTGAAAGAGGACTTTGTTTAAATGTTTCAGTCCAGGATTGTGTGGAAAGGCTGCAGCTGAGAGACTGAGCCCATGCTTTGCAGGAATAAAGCCCCAAATTCAGTCTCTGGCAGCATTGTTTTCCCAGAAGATGTAAGTGAGATTTCCAGACCACAGACACACAGTGCAACAGTGAGTCCTTTGTGTGGGGACTGTGTAAATGTGTTGTTTACTAGAGCTTTGTGAGATATTTGTTTAATTGGGTTTATAAAATGAATTTACATAGGTCTTCACTTCCCAAAAATGAGCATAATCCAGGATGCAATCTTCACTCCTAAACCTATACATTTATAGATTTTTGTTGTATAAGTGCAACATATTCATCAGTGTGCATCTTTTTAAAAAATATACAAGGAAAAGTGAAGAAATTGTGATTTTGACAATAGACCCGTTCAGAAACAATGCACACAAATGGACATGCTTCAATTTCTGTGTGGCTTTAGCAAGCAGAGGAAGGAGGTACATACCTCATGCTCCTGTTATGACTGACACACACAAACACACAAATCTTGTAATTGTAAATTTGTAAACTGCTTTGACATTTTTGGATAGGTGGTATATACATAAATTTATTATTATTATTATTATTATTATTATTATCATCATCATCATCATCATCATAACAGTAGTTAAGTTCAGAGATTTGTCTCATTTGTAAGAATGAAATGATTATTTTCACCAGTGTCTAAATGGGGAAGGGGGCGTAATGAGGGGAGGCCATTGATCAGATCATTGAAGAAATACAGGTCTTATCCAGCCCAGGGGCCAGAGTTTCTCCACCTGGAATATAAATAATAGAATCAAAGCATCATAGAGTTGGAAGAGATCTCAAGGGCCATCCTGTCCAACCCCATTCTGCCATGCAGGAACTCTCAATCAAAGCATTCCTGACAGATGGCCAACCAGCCTCTGCTTAAAGACCTCAAAGGAAGGAGACTCCCCTGAACTTCAAGGAAGAAGTGTGTTCCACTCTCGAACAGCCCTTACTGTCAGGAAGTTCCTCCTAATGTTGAGGTGGACTTTCTTTCCTGTAGCTTGCATCCATTGTTCTGGGTCCTGTTCTCTGGAGCAGCAGAAAACAGGCTTGCTCCCTCCTCAATATGACATCCCTTCAAAAATTTAAACACAGCTATCATATCA
>NW_024819285.1:0-1948 GCF_019175285.1 Sceloporus undulatus | reverse complement strand
GTCTCTTGCTCACCCCACCATACAAAAAAGGGGTCCTGACCCACCTTCAATTCAAGCTCCCTTTGCAAAACCTTCCCACCCACCCTGAACCCCCCCATTTTGGGAGACCATTTTGAGAGGCCCTGCAATTGTGGGGAGGGGGCAGTGCCTTCTTCATCCCCACCAGACAATAAAGAGCCCCTGACCCCTTCCCCACCCCCAAAATAGCCAACCCACCATGAGTCCAGCCAGGAGCGCCTCCCCTTTGTCTCCCACACTGAGAGGGTCCCTCCAGGCGCCCCCCACAAGGGCAGAAAGGGGAGGTCCCTGGTCCCAGCCCCCAAACCCCACGCCTTCCTAACACAAGAGGGGAGGTCCCAGCCCCATCGGCACGCCTATTGCCTCCAAGCCCCTGGGGAGGAAGAACGGACCCTCTCTCCAATTATAGCCCCCTTTTGCTTTCCTCCCCCCGTTTAGACTTAGAATGAGCCCTCCCGGCCACCCCATTTCGAGAAAGAGAAATGGTACGTTCCGCCCACCCCCGTTTAAGGAATGGAATGGCCCGAGAGCCCCTTTCGCTCCCTGGATGGAAGGGTCCATTAGTGAGGGTCCGGGGGGGTGCCCTCTCCCTCTCTTCCTTTCTCTCTCTGCCCTCTTACCTCGGCTCCTTCAGGGGCCTCGCTCTACTTCTCCTTCCTCCTCCTCCTCCTCCTCCTCTTCCCAGCTTTACTGCCCGGGACATTGGCCTCCAACCAGGAAGTGGCCCGGTGTGACACCTACTCCTCGCTGCCATGGCAACGCTGCCCCCGCCCGCCGCCGCCGCGTTCCGAGTCGGGACACAGGCCGAGCAAGAGGAGCAGCCGCCTCTCTCCCAAGCTCATGCCGGGCCAAGGCGATGCATAGGGCGCTCCCAGGACGGGCGCCATCTTGAGCCTAGAACGAGGCTGCGACGGAGCCCGACGGGGGACATGGGGCTTCCGAAACCGCGGAGGAACATGCTTCCTCCTCCATCAAAGGGCTGTATAGGGCTTTCTCAGGAGCGCCGCCATTTCGGGGCGAGAACGAGGCCAGGCTCCGCCCACTCGGCTTCAGAGGAAGGGCAGCTATTCTTAGGCTCAAGGGCTGGTTTTAGGTTCTGCTTAAGGCAGCGCCTCAGGATTGCTGAGTTTACAACAGCAACCAGGATATATATGTGTGTGTGTGTGTACATATATATATAGACACACACATACTTCCACCAGATATTACAAGATATATAAGTACAAACAAATATGTATACACACACACATAGATATAGATATATACACACACTTCCTCCAGATATTATAAGATATATATATAAGTACAAACATATAGATATATACTTCCACCAGATGTTAGAAGATATATAAGTACAAACGTGTGTGTACACACACACAAACATATACTGTATATATACTTCCACCAGATATTACAAAATATCATGTAAGTACACACACACACATATATATATATCCACCAGATACTACAAAATATCATGTATGTGTGTCCTTCTTTTGCCCCCTCCCTCCCTCCCTGCAGCTGTTTTTGGCTCCTGAGCCAGGGGATGCCCCTGTTAACCACACTCTGATGTTCCTTGGCCTCACGTCTCCCAGTTTTCTTCTCTGAAATGCTGGGGAATATACTAGATCGCAGCTCCGCTTCTGCCTTGCCTGAGTCTATACAACCCTGGCCCAAAACACACTGCAGGAATAACCCAGTTTCAGACTGCTTCAACTGACCTGACTCCATGCGAGAGAATCCAGGGACTGTAATTTTTTGTGGCACCAGAGCAATCTCACAGAGAAGGCTAAACTAAGGTGCTTTCTGCACTGGCATTTGGGAAGACATCCTATTTTAAAAAAGGGGCGTCTCTTATAGACGCCCCTGGGCCTAGTACGGACTCTGTCCGTACAAGATGGCGCCGGCCCTTCTACATGGCCGGCGCCAT
>NW_024819284.1:0-1948 GCF_019175285.1 Sceloporus undulatus | reverse complement strand
AACACTGACAAAGGAAAACCTCACTTTACCAAGCAGACGTAAGCAATACAGTTTAAAAGAACAAGAATATACAGTTTTACAATATGATTTTTAGACAATATTGTCCTTATAGGTACAGGTTGGGTCTCCATTATCTGAAATGCTTGGGACCAGAAGAGTTTTAGATTTTAGAGATTTTTTGGATTTTATTCTATTTCCATATACATAATGAGGTACCTTGGAGATGGGACCCAAGTCTAAATATGAAATTCATTTATGCTTTGTATATACCCTATACCAGTGATGGCGAACCTATGGCACGCGTGCCAGAAGTGGCACTCAGAGCCCTCTCTGTGGGCACACATGCTGTCGCCCGAGCAGAGTTTGCCAGAGTTTCTTATTAGAAAGCCAGAGGGATGTGGCGCTTTTCAATAAATAAGTGGGGTCTGGGTTGCAGTTTGGGCACTCGGTCTGTAAAAGGTTCACCATCACTGCACTATACACATAGCCTGAAGGTACAGTGGTACCTCGGGATACGAAATACCCAGGTTACGAAATTTCCGGGATACGAAAAAATCCCATAGGAAATAATTGTTCCGGGTTACGAATGTTTTTTCGGGTTACGAAAAATTTTTTGGTGCTTTTCGGCGCTATTTCACACGAAATCGCGGCTTTTCCCCATTAGCGCCTATGGGTTTTCGGCTTGCGAAGGCTTTTCGGGTTACGAAAGCGGCCGCGGAACGAATTAATTTCGTAACCCGAGGCACCACTGTAATTTTATACACAATATTTTTAATCATTTTGTACTTGCAATAAAGTTTGGGTACAGTGGACCATCAGAAAGCAAAAGTGTCACTATCTCAGCTACTCATATGGACAATTTTGGATAAGGAAGACTCAACCTGTACCAAAAAGACAGCAAAGTGTCACTGTTAAGATCTTCTGGAGCTGTCTAGCACTGCTTTGTTTAGAATGGGATAATAATAATAGCATAATTGTGATAGTGAGGGACAAAAAAGAATGCAGGGCACCGATAATACCCAAATTGTGCCCCTCACCATCAGTCTTATTCAACCAGCCAGCTCCTGAAATTCCAGCAGCCATTGTTTACAAATTTTAAAAACACATTTTGCTAAAAACAAAGAAACAAAGCACTCACCAGAAGCTGAAGCTACTTTCATCCAGCCTTTAAGAGGCAGTTGTGTGCAGGTTTCCACTCCAAGTGTTTAAGGCCTAAAAGTTCCCTTTTTAAAAGGACCGAAGCTACAGATACCAATACCAAGAAGCTCTGCTGGATCCATCATTGCAGAGAGAGATTCTGAGGAATCAGGCTGATTTTCAGCTGCCTTTCCCCATTCCAGCCCCCAGTGTGTTAAGCTGGAAACGCACCTGGAAATAGTTCAGCTCTTCGTCACTTAGGATCTGGTTGTTATCTTGGTCAGACATATTGAAAATCCGAGTGAGTGCTCGAGTGCACGCTGGTCTCAGCTGTGGCGGTGGTGTAGAGAGAGAAAAAAAGGGAAGGTGTGAGGTTTAAAAATAGGCTATGCAAAGCATACTATCCTACCCAATGAATTCAGTAGCAGAGACAGAATAGTTCAGAGCCACTAGCAAAACCATCCAGGACAGAGATGGGGAAGATGGAGATTTCAGAATCCCTGACATCCTTTACCCAGGTGTAGGCAACAGTGGAAGACCAGGGGGTAGCCTTAGCCTGGAAGGCTGCACCCAACTAAAAAAAAAATCATTATCTCTTCTCCAAATGCCCTATAGGAGCACTTAGGGCATTGGTAACCATGGTTTTAGGTTCCCTGGGTCCAGGAAAGCCCTTTTAACAGGACGCGTGTGGAAGTAATTGCCTCTTTTTTAAAAAAAAAAAAGCCCAGTCTTGGGCCTCAATTGGCATGGGGAGGAGCGTGATGAAAATAACCCCACATCATCTAAAGGATATTTGGGGACAAAGAAGTTA
>NW_024819283.1:0-1948 GCF_019175285.1 Sceloporus undulatus | reverse complement strand
GTCAGCTGGTTGAGCTGGCATGAGTTTGCTTGTTTTTATTGCAATGTTTTAATGTATTTTAATATGTTTCATTGTATGGATTTTCTTGTTGTACACCGCCCTGATTTTTAGAAAGGCGGTATAGAAATAATTTATTATTATTATTATTATTATTATTATTATTATTATTATTATTATTATTATATAGAGTTGGAAGAGATCTCAAGGGCTATCCAGTCCAACTCCCTTCAGCCATGCAGGAACTCACAATCAAAGCACTCCTGACAGATAGCCTTCTGTTTAAAGACCTCCAAAGAAGGATACTCCACCACTCTCTGAGGGAGTGTCTTCTGCTGTTGAACAACTCTTACTGCCAGAAGTTCTTCCTAATGTCAAGGTGGAATCTCTTTTTCTCTAGTTTGAATCCATTGCTCCGGGTCCTAGTCTCTGGAGCAGCAGAAAACAAGCTTGCTCCCTCCTGAATATGACATCCCTTCAAATATTTAAACAGGGCTATTATATCACCTTTTAATCTTCTCTTCTCCAGGCTAAACATGCCCAGCTCCCTAAGTCACTCATTTCAAAAGCATGAACAACCAGGCACAGAAATGGGAAATACGATGGCATGGGCAATTCTAACTTTAATATATCCATATCTACTCTTTCTCATTCTCTCTCTCTCTCTCTCTCACGTATTAGACCTCTGCTGTGTCCATGAAAACCTCTTGCTCCCTAATACACTGAAGTGTAGATACTTGAACTTCCAGCTGCTGGACCTTCTCTTCCAACAGTGCTACCAACTTGCACATGATGCAGGTGAAGTTACTTACATCCATTGACAAGAACACAAACACACCACAGCTGTTGCCAGTGACTGCAGCAGCCCCCCTTGCTGTCCATATTCAGAAGTCTTAAGGAGGCCCTGAAACAGGACTTGGGGTTCTCCCTTGCTAAACACCCACCTTAGACACTCCTGTTTCTAAACCTGTTTGCCAAGCTCCAAGCTCCAGAAAGGCATTGTTCAACAGCTGCAGAACTCTGTGGGCATTCATTTCTTTAACAATTGATCTTGGCACTCATATTACAGTTATAAATATGTTCAAAGATTTATTTATTTTTGCCAAAACTCAAAGGCCTAGCTCCTATTGTTAGTCCTCACTACCATAGTTGACTGAAACTATCCTATTTACCTTTCTGTTGAATTACCATTGAGCAGTTAATTCAAAGGGACTACTCTAGCTGGAACTGAACAGTGGGTTTCCAATCATGTTATTCCAGAAGACCTGGTCCTGATATTGAGTTCCCAGGAATGAAAGGTAACCAGACTGCTCTGAAGTTGTCATCCTTTCTTCCTTCTTCTTTTTTCATTTTTCTTCCATTCATTTTTAAATCTTGTCTTCTTTCTCTGGTTAGTCAAGCATGATA
Organism: Sceloporus undulatus; assembly: GCF_019175285.1. Lineage (NCBI taxonomy): Eukaryota > Metazoa > Chordata > Lepidosauria > Squamata > Phrynosomatidae > Sceloporus > Sceloporus undulatus. Next base: position 544 of record NW_024819283.1, on the reverse strand, counting down.
GGCCAGCTTCTCAGGGTGCATCTACACTGTAGAAATAAAGCAGTTTGACACCACTTTAACTGCCAGGGTTCCATTCTATACAGTCCTGGGACCAGCACTCTTTGGTAGAGAAGGCTAAAGACCTTGTGAAACTACAAATCCCAGGCTTCCACCTGGATGGAGCTACAGCAGTTGTTTAAAACTGCATTATTTCTATAGTGCAGATGCACCATCAGATAAAGCAATAGTCCACCTCCCTAGAGACACTGTGAGTGCTTTAAGTCCCAATTCAGGGAGGGAAGCAGGATATACATGAACAGCAAATGTCACTTGGAGTATGATCTCCATTCAAACTGCCTCCACAGTAAGCTAAACTGGGATTTTTATAATGATATTATCACATTAATTGGATAATTTGATATTAATTGAAAGGGATATTGCTGGTGGGTAGGAAGGTCCATTAGCACGATAAAGACTGTTTGAAGGAGATAAGTCAGCAAGGGACTCTAAGTTCAAAATGAGTTGAGGAAAACAGCTTGCTTAGCTGTTTAAAATGCCATATGTT
>NW_024819282.1:0-1948 GCF_019175285.1 Sceloporus undulatus | reverse complement strand
TTCCTTCATCCAAGTCATTGATAAAGATGTTGAATAGCAATCTGAGCCCAGGACAGAACCCAGTGGGACCCCACTGGACACTTCTCTCCATGATGAAGAAGAGGAGCCATCGCTGAGCACCCTCATCCTGAAATTTTAGCCATTTGGGGACTATTTTTTTTTTTGGCCAGGGATTCAATCAGTTTGTACAGCAGAAGGAAAACTACCATGAAGGCCATATAGCAATATCCCAAGGGCCACCTGTGGCCTAAGAATATATTTCGCTCTTTACTGCCTTAAGGAGAGGTCTTGCAGAAGGTGTGCTAGAGCTAGGTTCAGGTCCTGCCAATGTAGGCCCTGCCTCATGAATGTTTGATGCAACTGAGTTCATTCCTGGTTAATACTGTACTAGACTCCCCAAGTCCTGATAACTCTTGATTTTTCTGTCATTGTCATTAAGCAACAGTGGGGCCATACTGAAACTCTCCCAAGGTTTCTGGATGTACAGTGCACCCGCGTCATACGTGGGCACACCATTCGTGGCTTTCAGCTTACACTGAAAGCTGCACACTGGAATAAGTAATGGTGCAAGCGTCCATGGCACACTCACAGCACCATGAGTGTTATCCACCATAAGCGGTATTTCCTTTACATGGAGGGGGGGGAGGTCTAGAACGGATCCCCTGCATAAGGGAAGGGCTCACTGTGTATCAAATACCTAGGCACTGTCAAATGTATCTGTTTCTTTTTCTTCCTACAGAGTAGTTAGCCTGCAACTGAGATTATACTGTATGGGATGCATAGTGTCAGTCTAAACTCACATCACTTTGTTGTGCTGTCATTCTGCTGAATATTGACATTGTGCAACTGAACTCCAATATTGCTAGTTATTGTCTCGCCAAGCAGCGTGGAGTGCGCAGTGGCTGTTTCTGCAATGCAAGGGAAATCAGATGGTTCATTGAAGGCACTGATCAACAACTGAAGCATAACTACACACCATCCAAGAATGCACAACAACTGCATGGCTGGAATCTTGTAAATTAGCCCCAAGTGCAGTTAGACCCATTCATTCATTTAATGGTGTGTCAATACATAGGTAAATACAATACCTCTACTTAGACTGGAAGTATTGATATGATTTAGGCCCATGAGAAAAGGTTATATCTGGGAAATTCCAGTTATGTAAGCATGATCTGAACGTATTTGTTGCACAGAGGGCGAAGAAATACTACCAAACTCATGTGTGAGGTTATACATAGGTTTGACACCAATAAGATTCCATCTGGCCTCTCTTCTAAAACCTGCTTTTGTGAGGATCCAGATAACAGAAAATGGAGATGAAACTGAACTTAACCACAACACCAGAAACAAGGTCCCTCTTGATCTCTGCATTGCTGGGCAAGGTCTTTATTTTCACTAGAAGGAAGATTCTGCATTTGTTGGGACAAAATAAAGGAAGGCCAGAGCCACGTGTACCCGCTTGGATTCAATGGAGAGAAGCCATAAAATAGCAAAATGTCTTTAATGATTATATTTATAACAATTTCACCTGTGGAAGATGGCAGGGAAATTCACAAGAGCACCATGGAGATTTATACTGGAAGATTCCTCAATACTTTTCCAAATGAGACATGTGCTGGTATTTTTATCACCGGCTTAAAGATACTGGCTTCTCCCGGTCTAGCCTGGTAATGGAAAAATGCATCTGCTTTTAGATTCAAATGCCTAAAAATCAAGAAAGAGACAGATGCTTGAATTTCTTAAGGAAACCACTGGTATTTATCTTGACTTTTCAAAAGGAAGATAGGAATGTTGAGAGTTGACTCTTCATGGCAAGCTGGCAGCTTTTTTTTTTTAAACATAGCAAATTGTTATAACAGTATGCATCAAAACCTATGGAGTTAAGTTATTAAAACCAAAACTTGTAAATAATATTGGTCAATACATTTTGTTATTATTGGTCTTTTTT
>NW_024819281.1:0-1948 GCF_019175285.1 Sceloporus undulatus | reverse complement strand
CAGGCACCTTCAGTAATTGCTGCCCAGACGTTCTGAGGGTGCGAGGCGGAATGTACGGGGAGAGGCGGTCCTTTAGGTATCCTGGGCCCAAGCCATTTAGGGCTTTATAGGTAATCACCGCCTTATATTGAGCCCGGAAGCGAATGGGCAGCCAATGGAGATCTTTCAGTACCGGTGTTATGTGGCTGGTCCTGGAAACACCAGTGACCAGCCGGGCTGCTATGTTCTGCACCATTTGCAGCTTCCGAGTTTGGTATAAGGGTTGCCCCATGTAGAGTACATTGCAGAAATCCAGTCTCAAGGTTACCAGAGCATGTACAACAGTTTCTAGGTCCCTCTGGGCCAGGTCAAAGCATCCCTGACAGATGGCCATCCAGCCTCTGTTTAAAGACCTCCAAGGAGGGAGATTCTACTACACTCTGAGGAAGGAGTGTGTTCCACTGTCGGACAGCCCTTATATTTGCTAACCTAGTTCTGGATGGCTGGAGTAAATGTCCACCAAAGGACCTGACTGTATAGGGTGTATTATATGGGAGGAGGTGACCCTTAGGTAACTTAGACCCAACCATGTAGTGCTTTAAAGAACCAAAACCTTGTATCTTGGATGTAAACTATTTGGTAGCCAATGGAGTGATTTTAATATTTCTGTAATATGGTCACTCCTGGATGTCCCAGTAACCAATCTGGCTGCCATGTTTTGAACTAACTGAGGTTTCCGAATGTAGTACAGAGGTGGCTCAATGTACAACACATTGCAAATGTCCAGCCTTGAGGTTACCAGTGCATGCACAACCATCTTTAGGTCTTCCAGATATAGGTAGCGGTACAACTGTTATAAAAGCCAAAGCTGATAAAATGCACTTTTAGCCATCACAACAATCTGAGCTGTCATTCGGAACAATGGATTCACAAGCACTCCCAACTTGCAAACACAGTCTTTCAGACAGAGTTTAATCCTATCCAGGACTTGCTGACAAACCTCTAAACCCAAGCTGGGACCCTCGACAGTAAGTGCCTAGAATCATAGAATCATATAGTTGGAAGATACACCAAGGGTCATCCAGTCCAACCCCCCTCACCATGCAGGAACTCTCAATCAAAGCATCCCTGACAGATGGCCATCCAGCCTCTGTTTAAAGTCCTCCAAAGAAGGAGAAACTCTACCATATTCCACGGGAGTGTGTTCCACTGTCGAACAGCCCTTACTGTCAGGAAGTTCCTCCTAATGCTGAGGTGGAATCTCTTTTCCTGTAGCTTGTATGCATTGTTCTGGGTCCTGTTCTCTGGAGCAGCCGAAAAAAAGCTTGCTCCCTCCTCAATATGACATCCCTTCAAATATTTAAACAGGGCTATCATATCACCTCTTAACCTTCTTTTCTCCAGGCTAAACATCCCCAGCTCCCTAAGTTGTTCCTCATAGAGCATGGTTTCCAGACCCTTCACCATTTTAGTCACCCTCCTTTGGACACGCTCCAGTTTCTCAACATCCTTTTTGAATTGTGGTGCCGAGAACGGGACACAGTATTCCAGGTGGGGCCTGACCAGACCAGAATAGAGTGGCACTATTACTTCTCTTGATCTAGACACTACACCTCTATTGATGCAGCCTAAAATCGCATTGGCCTTTTTAGCTGCCACATTGCACTGTTGACTCATGTTCAATTTGTGGTCTACTTGGACTCCCAGATTCCTTTCACACATAGTTTCATTAACCCAGATGTCCCCCATCCTATATCTGTGCATTTCATTTTTCCACCTTAAGTGCAGTACCTTACATTTCTCTGTGTTGAATTTAATTTTGTTAACTTTGGCCCAGCTTTCTAGTCTATTCAGGTCATTTTTAATTTGGATCCTGTCCTCTGGGGTGTTAGCTATTCCTCCTAATTTGGTGTCAACTACAAATTTGATAAGTATACCCCCAATTCTGTCATCCATGTCATTGATAAAG
>NW_024819280.1:0-1948 GCF_019175285.1 Sceloporus undulatus | reverse complement strand
AGGTGGTGAGTTCAAGCCAGAGGTGAAGAGCTACAACTCCCATCATCCCTGACAAGGGTTATGGGCCCAGATACTGCAGCACCCAGCATCCACAGAAGCTGAAAGTTCCAGAGAGTGGAAGACAGATCAGAGCAAGCTGTTTGCGCTGCACTGATAAGCTCCGTGAGTAACTCCTCCTGTGTTTTGATTAAACCCGAAAGGGGTCAGCTGTGCATACTCAGAAGGACTGTGTCAATTGAGTCACTGCACAAATTAAGATGGAGATTTTGAAGTTTAGCAAATTGAACAGATCTAACTACCCCACCTGGAAGATTTATGCCCAGTCCCTACTTGTAAAGGAAAGTTTGTGGGACACTGTTGAAGCCGGGTTGCCAGCCGATGCTAATCCAGCCACGAAAGAGAAAGATAGCAAAGCAAAAGCCTGTCTTTATTTAATGTTAGAAGAAGATTTGATTAATGACGTAAGAGATAAGGAAACCGCGAGAGATGTGTGGGAAACACTTCAAAGGCTACACACTCCTTCAACTGCCTTTGCAAAGATGTTATGGTCTAAAAGAATTTATAGACAGAAGATGGCAAAGGGGCAGTGTGTGATTGAACATTTAAAAACAATGCAAAACTTGTTTGTGCAGGCTGAACTAAGAGGTGTAGACATAAGTAAAGAACAACAGTGCTATATTTTGATTGAGTCACTAGACCCTTCCTGGGGCAACATCACAAATGCATTGCAGAACCTACCGGCAGAAGAGCTGACGAGAGACTTAGTTGTGGCCAGGATTCTGGAAGAGAACCAGAGGAGACTGTCTGAGAGGAATGACGCTCCAACTTCCAAGAGTGTGTCAAGTGAGCAAGCCAAGCCTGATGTGCGTGGGCTGGACCAAGCAGCTTCTTCGAGGGAGCAAAGGAAATGTTTCTACTGCAAGAAGATTGGACATCTGCAGAGGAACTGTAAACAATTGGCTATTGATAGAAGCAAGCAAGAGAACAGATGGCACGGCCAGAGAAAGAAGCAATTCAATCCTCCATTTTTGAAGGACAATAAGAATAATAATAAGGTGTTTGCGACCATGATTAAGGAAAGGCAAAAAGCAAACTCTAAATGGCTTGTAGATTCTGGAGCTTCGACCTCCATGTGTAACAACATTAATCTAATTAGTGATAAGAAGCAATCAAACGTAAATACAGTGGTTCTAGCAGACGGGAATGAGCTCACAACTATAAATCAAATGGGAACAGTTTACATTCCAGGGCTAAAAGAAAATTTTAATGATGTTTTACATGTGAAAGAATTAGAAAACAATTTATTATCAGTGAGCAGATTAACAGACAGAGACTACATAGTCACTTTTGAAAAGAACTTATGTAAAATAACTTTAAATGGGGAACTGCGTGGCATAGGTTTGAAAAAAGATAAGCTTTATTTTCTAGAAGAAAATGTTGATAAGTACAAGGTTGAGAATGCTAATACTATTGATAATGTTCCGTTGCACAAAGACTGCATACATGAGCTCCATAGAAAATTTGGCCATGCAAGTTTTAAGTGCTTAAAGAGTTTAATAGCCATGTGTCCAGATTTAAAAGTAGCAGAATGTAAAAATCATTTAGACTGTACTGTATGTAACCAGGTAAAGGTCAGAGCTTATCCAGTTGCCAAGAAGTCCAAAAGTATTGCTCAAAGACCATTTCAATTTGTACATGCTGACGTAGCCCAAGCTAATTGTTTGTGTCTAGGGGGAAGCAAATATTTCCTGGTAATTGTTGATAGATTTTCAAGATTTGCATATGTAAGAATATTGAAAAATAAGTCAGAAGCTGGGCAAAGTTTGAAAGCATGGGTCAGGATGATTGAAAGAAAATTTGATAGCAGAGTTGGGACAATTGTTACAGATAGAGGTGGAGAATTTTTAAACAACCAGCTGTACAATTGGTTCCAGAAAGTGGGGATAAG
>NW_024819279.1:0-1948 GCF_019175285.1 Sceloporus undulatus | reverse complement strand
CTGCACACCCCCAAGACATCTTGAGGCCACCCAGCTGTTTAGACATGGACAGCTTGAAGACGCTCTGGTGGTGCAGCATTTATATGCTGCACACTGCCTGAGTGCCTTGTTACCAGCTTCAAGCTGATGTGAGGCGGGAAAAGCTGGCTTTTTGCTGGCTGAAAAAGGAGCAGATCTTTGCCTCTCTTTCTTCACCCAGATTCAAGGCAGACTGGGGCTGTGACATGTGGTGATCTCTTTTGCCCCTTGCTGAAAGAGAGTAGTTGATAGTATGAGCTTTCATAGACTTGAGTTTACTTCCTCAGATGCATGCTACCAACTTCTCTCAGTAAGTCTCAAAGGTGCTACAAGATCCCTTGACATATGGTTCCTCACCCAAATGCCAATCTGTCCTCTCAACAATCAGTTAACTTGAAAGAGGCCCATGATATCCTACTGGGTTTAATTTCTAAGTGGGAATTTGAACCTAGATCTGCCTATGTTTAGAGAATGTTTTGCTTGTTTATACTCACTTCATACTGTTATACCACATTGGCTTTCTGCTAGTTAATCAACCCTCACCCATCTTCTGCTTGCCAGTGTAGCATTTCATATATGAAATCAGCAATGCAAATAAAAATGTATAAAAGATCAAAGACATATTACACCTATAATAATAAAAGAGGATGCCTTTTTGTCTTTGGGAGCCATAAATCATTGGGATTTAATGCACTGTTGTAGTTAGTTGTCTTCAAGTCAACTCAAACTTATGGCAACCCTATTATAGTGTTTTCTTGGCAAGTTTTATTAAGACATGGTTTGCGTTTGCCTTCTAGATGCCTCAAAATGTGACAGAATGGTTTAGTTTTTTCCCAAGAAGATTTCCAGACTGCTGCTTACCATGGGGTAAGTACTGGTAAAGCACTGCTAAATCATTTAGGAAGCACACGTGTGTGAAACCTGATGCACTTCCTAAAAGTCAGAGAATCATCGGCTCCCTACCATGCTGGAAAGGGCTTGTTTCAGCAGACTCATAGAGGTTTGCTGGTGTGCATAAGAAGACTGAATAATCTTTTTTTTGTTTTGTTTCTTTATTAATGAATGTGGAAGCTCATCTGAGGCATATTCATTATGCTTGAGTGAAGGCACAATCTCCTCTCCCATTCTGTAGTGGTTCTTTCTAGAGAAATCTTTCAAGAAACCATTTCATATGGAAGCCCATTTGCCTCAGCTACCTCATTTGACTGCTGAAATAAATGCAGTTCCATCTTTTAAGAGACAGAACTTGATATTGATTTACACTCTTAAAGAGATTTTTCCTTCTTTCACTTCCCACCAATTTCTGCACAATAAGTTAATTTTTTTTTTACCTCCAGCACATTTTTCTCCTCTTCATTATGCCAAGGTACTTTATAACCATTTTCACAGAATGTCTGCCCTAGACTACTAAGATAGTATTTTACAATAGATTGAGGGAAAGAATAAAAAATACCCTCTTAACATGAAGAATAGTATAATAAGGCATAGTAATCGGCAGAGGGTAAAGGTTCACTTGTACAATGAAGCTCAGGAAGAGAACTATGAAAATGGAACTTACAGTTTTACAATCATTTTCATAAAAATGCAAAGACAAAAATAAAGTATATGCCACTATCTTTTATTATTCATGCTTCTGGCATGTTAATAAATCTACAAATAAGATTTTTCATCTCTCCACATACTTATAGAAGTCTGAAGACAAGGGTTATCCCAAACAAGGTTTTAGTCCTATACTCATTACCTGGGAGTAAACAGAGCTAAATTAAGTAAGACTTACTTTTTAGTAAACATGCATAAGATTGTATTGTAGTTTACTGACAACTTAACTAATTAATAGATTCAATAGCTGATCAAGCCAAAATATTTTAAATGTTACCAAAACTTCGGTATAAATGCTCTTTTGATTATCGGTGAATGGACTGAAACATAA
>NW_024819278.1:0-1948 GCF_019175285.1 Sceloporus undulatus | reverse complement strand
AATTTCAAAACAGTACAGTTAAAGGAATACCACCTTCTCTTAAAAGCCCTTTCTTTGAAAACCTTCATTTTTAAAATCCTGTTAGAATTGAGATGGCTTGTATGTTCCTGCTGATAAAATGATAGCAAAGAAGGTACATTTTGATCTATTTGGGAAGTATGTTCCCGAGGCTAGGAGCAGCCACCAGGAAGGCCCTGTATTGTATCCCCACACCAGTGGATTTGAAAGTGGTGGAATTCATAGAAGGGCCTCATCTGAAGATTTCATGGCCTAGGCAGACACGTCTGGGGTGATATGGTCTGCCAGAGAGTCTGGACCTACATAACCAGCACTTTGAATTGTGCCCAGAAACAGAGCAGCAGCCATTAGAGCTGTTGTAGAGGTGAGTAGTATAGTCCCTGTAAAGAGCCCCAGTTAACACTCTGGCTGCAGTTCTTTCTACCAACAAATTGAATTTTTAGGAACTCCATCAAGATCCGGTCTTTTATAAAGCTACTGTGTCTTAATTGCCTGTTCAAGATCAAGCCAGCCTAGAATACTTTGCATCACAACAGAGATGGGCCAAAACAATGGCCAGAATCCTATTGGTGACACAGGCAGATGTAATTTCAAATTCTGTCTGTGTGTGCAGATGCGCACATACCTGCACCTTCAATTTGCTTGTTGACCTATGGTGACTCCATGAATTTCATAGGGGGTTTTAGAGAAAGAATACTCAGAGGTGGTTTTCCTGGTTCCTCTGCTATGTTCCTTTTTTGGTTACCTCAGATGAAAGTATTAAATACCTCAATCTGGGAGCCCCTGCTTATCTGCTGTTTGGGTGCAATCCCCATACCATTTAGTGGCTGGGAAAAGGCAGGGATAGTCAAGTGGCACCTAATTGTGTTTCTATGCTTCTGCTGTTGGGTGTGCAAATAAACAGGCATCCCTCTTAGACCTTCCAGAGTCTGCAAAGCACCCCTAAGAAGTCCAAGAGGAAGATATCATCTTTGTGCAGGAACACTGCCCGATGTAGCTTGAACATCTCTGTCTTCTCACACCCATGGAATGGTTGAAGGAAGGTGTTGCACCCAGACAGTAGGGAGAGAAGTGGTCCATCCCTGGACCAGAGAGAGCAGAACTGGACCTGATGGAGTTTTATACTCTACTAGGGTCATTCACACAACAGAATTATAGTTCTGCTATTCCACTTTAACAGCCATGGTACCATCCTATGGAGGGCTGAGCTGATTGCTTGTAGACATCTTTTAAAAGTATATAAGAAACACTATAATGGCCTGTTACAGACAGCCAAAATAAAGCTGCTTCGAGTCACAGTGGAGGTATGGTGTTTCAATGATGCATGCGTCCTAAGAGTCCAGAAGTCGCACCAAAGCCACGCGACTCGAAGCAGCTTTATTTTGGCTGTCTGTAACAGGCCAATAATATTTATTTATACCCAGCTCTTCAGCCAAGGCTATCAGAGAGGCTTACAGTTTTGTTAATTAGACATTTCCCTGCCCTCAGGCTTGTTTTCCAGCCCTGGATTAAACTATTTCATGAGAAACAGATCAGTTAATAGCTATCACTTGTAGTTTGTTTGTATGTTGGTTTACTACTTGTATAATTAACTTTTCCTTCAGGGAGCTCTATGCCTGTCAACCTCTATGAAGCTGGTAGGTTAAGCTGCGAGAGAGAGAGAGAGAGAGAGAGAGAGAGAGAGAGAGAGAGAGAGGCTGGTCCAAAGTCAACAATGATTTTCTCAATTTATGAATTTCAATCTGCTCTATGGAAATAATCCAAGTTGCGGATGGACCATTTAGTGAACACACTAATCTCAGCGTGTTCAGTAAATGGTCCTTCTGAATTCAGGACAGAGCTTGGTACTACAACTTCCAAGATCACTACTTGCTTTGGGGCTGTGGCCTCATCCACCATTAGCTTCAACCTCACCTGCTGCCAGCATGCA
>NW_024819277.1:0-1948 GCF_019175285.1 Sceloporus undulatus | reverse complement strand
AGGACTTCAAGCCCTGCAAAAGAGGAAGAGAAGGCCCAAGTTACCATGCTGGCATGGCAGAGGAGGGCACAAGTGTTGTGGGGGCTGCAGTCAGGCAACCCCCACCCCTCACCCTGGGGACCTACCTGCCGCCAGAGGAGCCTGCTCTGGCTGCGGAGGGGCCACAGCAGCTGGTCCTGGCTGTGGCCCACCCTCGGGGACATCCTCATCCCCCGAGGATGGTGGAGAGGGCGACCTGGCACGGTGCCCTCCCTCCCTCCGCCTCCGCCGCACGCCTGCACAAGGGAAGAGGAGGGATGGCATTGGCACCATGCAGGAAGGAGAGGAGGGCAAGAGAAGGGTCAAGGAGGGGAGGACAGGGCATGGCAAGAGCTCTGACTTACCTGGAGGACGGCGATCTTCCGGTCTGGGCCTATCTCCCCTGACCCACAGGTCCTTCAGCCGCAAGAAGAATGGTGGCTGCCTGTCAACCGGGGGCGCCTCTCCGAAATCCTCCAGGGTTTCAAAGAACGCTGCCTTGAGAGTTTTAAATTTAACTCTACATTGGTGCAGCGTTCTTTTAAACCCTTGGTTTCGGAGGGCACGAGATGCCTCGAGAAAATGCCCCCGGTTGGGCTTGTTGGTGCTAGCCATCACTCTCCTCGCAGCTGCTTGTGGCATCAGGGAGTCCAGGAGGATCCCGACCTCCTCATCGGTCCAGTAAGCTATGCGGACCGAGACCCTCCTGCGTGGCACTGCCATGTCGATCGCCGTCCTGGGGTCTTGCACAGTTGCGCACGGGTATATATGGGCACTTGTGGCTCAAGGCCGTTAGGCCAAGGTGGTCCTAGGCCAATGAAAGCTTTCACAGGAGCAGTTTGAATCTCTCCCCCAATTGATGTCCTCTGAGTGCCCCATTGATACATTCAAATGAGCCATTAGGAAAGCTTGAATTTGAGGGGGATTGATACATTGTCAAAGGGGCAATTGGCAGTTGGAGCTGATGTATCTTTTTGCCCCAGGAAAACAGGCGCCAGGAGACCTTTTGTGTGTATGTGTTTGTGTGTGTCCCCCTCAGGCACGTGGCAAAACATGCCCACAGCACAGATCAGGAATGATAGGCAGACTCAAACTGTGGATAATGGGATACATTTATTCATGTGCTTATGCTATTACAGAACAATGCACTCTGACATCACAGATGATGGCACAGGAGCCATCCTTCAGATTCTCCTTGTCAGGAAAAAATCTGCCAGGGCATCCCTCACATCATCCCCTGCTGCCTTCTTGGCATTCTCTTCATCCTTCCTGATTGGTGCCGGGGCGGGCAGCACAAAACGGCGCCTATATCACATGCCCTCATCCAGGACCCTGCCCTTGGTCTCACAGATGTTGTGCAGAATGACACATGATGCCAGGATGGGCACCACGTTCTCCTCAACCACCAGGAGTGGGGCAGTGAGACAGCGCCATCTCGCCTTCAATCTGCCAAACGCTCTCTCCACGGCCCCCCTCACGCGATTCAACTTCTTATTGAAGAGCTTCTGTTTGGGAGTGTGGGGGGTCTTGAAGGGGGTCATGAGCCACTTCCGAATGGGGTAGGCACAGTCAGCCAGTATCAGCGGCCCGATCTGCTGGCCTCTGATGTTGATGCTGGGGTTCCCTGGCACATAGATGCCAGCCTCCATGGCCTCGTAGATGAGAGAATTCCGTGCCACCCTGGCATCGTGGGCTGACCCATGCCATCCGAGCTCCACGTCCACGAATCTTCCTGTGTGGTCACATGTCCCTTGCAGGATGACAGAATAGGAGCCCCTTCTGTTGACATAGGCATTCCTCAGCCCCAAGGGTGGTACGATCAGGCAGTGGCACCCGTCCATGAGGCCAACCACTTGTGGGAAGCCGTGGCGACCAAAGGCATCCATAATCTGTGGGGGAAAGGAAGGGAGAGAAACAGAGGAATTGACAT
>NW_024819276.1:0-1948 GCF_019175285.1 Sceloporus undulatus | reverse complement strand
AGCCTTCTTATTACTGGTTCTGCTGACAGTGAGCTGAGGGCCTGGAATATCAGCTTTTTCCAGGAAGTAAGTGTTTAACATTTAAATAACTTCTTGATCTTTTGTGTTACATGTTTATATTTATATATATATATTTGCATTTTATCAATTATTATAATACATTATTATACTTCATTGAATGCATAAATATGACATATAAATGTAAAAAGCCAAATAATATTTCTTTGTTCTGCTACATTTGCAATTTGTTCCATATCCAATGAGTTGTACTACTGGCTGCCTTGCGTTGACTCAAATTCAGAGGTTTTATTACTGTCTTACTTAGGAAAATATCATTTGCTTGCTCTGGTTGGTTTCATAGTTCTTTGTAAAGCCCCTGCTTTAACCTCATGAGTAAAACCAGTCTGTTCCTAGAATCTATGTGTATATACAGTCTAAGAAATCCCTTTAGTTATTAAGCTGCCTTCAGTTTTTCTTCCATCCTCAACTTGAGAAAAATAGGGGATTGGAACAGGTCTTGTAGAATGAAGCCAGCTGTCAGGTTGCACTGGATGGCCAAAAGTACCGTATATACTCGACTATATCAGTCTCATGTATAAGTTGAAGGCAGGTTTTGGGACCAAAATTATGGCTATTGCCATGACCTGTGGATAACTTGAGGGTAGAATTTGGAGGCTCCTTCAGTGTGTATGTGTGTGTGGCAACAGAGACTAATTGAGTTTCAGCTTTCATTTCATCCTTCATTTCCCAGTAATCGATTGGGAGAGGGAATCTGTTTGTTTATTTAAAAGCAATCAATCACCCAAGACTCTTTCTGCTTGGCATAAGAGAGAAATAAACTGCTCTGTCGACTGCATGGGGAAACCTGAAAGAGCTGCTATCACATTACCATACTGACCCGTAAATAGTTTCTCAATGTATAGACAAGTACTGTATATACAGTAAGTCTTTAAGATGAAGCATTTGTACCTTATTACAAAATCCCTCTTTTCAGTAGATGTAGCAGTGCTGAAACTAAGGGGCTGAGCAAGCAGAGAAAACACTGGTCCATTCCTGGGTTTTCCTGACATGACTGGCTCCCAAGGCAGGACAAACACTATATGGCTTAGGTCCAGATCATTTGAAGAACCATGTCTCCCCATATCAACCTGCCAGAACTCTAAGATAGTTGGGGGAAAGTTTTCTCTCGGTCCCGCCATCATCACAGGCTCGTTTGGTGAGGCCATGAGAGAGAGCCTTCTCGGTAGCTGCTCCCATCCTGTGGAACTCGCTTCCATGGGAGTCTAAATTGGCCACCTCCCTCCTTGCTTTTTGATGGCAGCCCAAGACATTTTTATTTAAGGAAGCATTTAAAATATAAGCACGCCAAAGTGGTTTTTATATTGAGCATGTATATTGCTTTTTAACTTCCAGTATATTTTTAATGTAAATTTACATTGCTTTTAGATGATTTTTAACTATTTTAAATTTTATTGTAATGCTTTTTAAATCTTTGAGCTGCCTTGGGTCCCTTCGGGGACAAAGGCAGCATATAAATGAAATAAATAAATAAAACAATAAATACACAAACGACTATGGACAGTCTGCCATATGCAGTGTCAAGCTTCTCTGCTCAGTTATTTTTTGCCTCCCCCATGCATGCGCACCATTGCACGAACACACTGTGACTATCAATTACCTATTTTATCCTGCCCAGCGAACATTCCATTGGATACTCCATGTGTCCAGCTACACAATTGTACAAGCACTACACCACCTTAGTGCACTAGTGACACATTCACAGAACACAATGATACATGCCCCCTTCCCCCCATTGACTCCCATGGCCCCCCGTTGGACTGGCCAGTTTGTGTATGATTTTATTACATGCATTGCATTATTGGTGCTTGCAGCTGCATCTCAGCAGCTGTATCTCACCAGGCACCAGGGACATACTCCAGACCGCTTC
>NW_024819275.1:0-1948 GCF_019175285.1 Sceloporus undulatus | reverse complement strand
TATATATCCCTCTATATCCCTCCCTCTCTCTCTCTATATATATATATATATGTATATACACATATATCCCTCTATATCCATTTATATTTATATATACCCCTCTCTCTCTATATATATATCCCTCTATATCCATATATATCTATATATACACACATATATATAATCCATTGATATTTATAGATCCCCCTACTCTATATAGATATAATCCATCTATAGCCCTTCCCTCTCCTCTCTTAATATATGTATGTATATACACATATACCCCTCTATATCCATTTATTTTATATCCCATCCCCCCCCTCTCTCATATATAACACCTCCATATCCCCCCTCTCTCTATAATATATATGTATGTATATACACATATATCCCTCCCTCATATCCATTTATATTTACATCCATCCCCCCCCCTCTCTCCCCCAATATCCATACCCTCCCACCCCCTCTCTCTATATAAAAATATCCCGCTATATCCATATATCCCTCTATATCCACTTATTCCCCTCTCTCTGCCCATCTCTCTCTCCTCTCTCTCCATTCCCTCCCTCCAGAGAATATATCTATTACCTATCTAATAATATCTATTTGTTCCTCCTCTATATCCATATATATAATGTAGATAGATAGGGATATTGTGGTTGTGTGGGGTGGTGTATATATATAGATATAAGATCCACAGATATATAATATATACCACACATCCCTATCTATCATCTAGCTAGTCCACCCCCGCCCCCGCCCTCATATAAAGCCAACGAAATACACACACACACGTATGTATCCCTTTGAGCGTTCTCTGCCAAAGAGCTCAGCCAACTCTATTTCCCAGGATTCCACAGCACAGGCATCTTCCCTGGCAGCAGCCCAAGCTCTGCCAGTCAGTCTCCATCTGCTTCCCAGCCTTAAGGAATACATGTGTGATGTCGAACATAGGCTTCAAAGCTATCCTACTAGCCCTGTCAGTCGGTGGGAGCAGTGTGTAGAAAGGCCTTGGAGCCCCTCTGGGACCTAATGAAAGGAAGAGGTTGGCAGCAGGGGCTAGTTCCCAAACTAAAGCCTCCTTCCTCAAAGGCCTCTGAGGGAGGGAACTGGCTCCTGCTGCCAACTTCTTTTCTTCCAGTGAGCCTCAGAAGGGCTACAAGGTCTCTCTACTACAGACTGATCAATGACAATGGGGGTTTTCTGGGGGGCCTCTTCAGAGAAACAAAGACGCTGCTGGCAAAACGTCTGGAAGAAACTCTTCCTCAGAGACTGGAAATACCCCACAAAGAATGATGGAGCATAGATCTCCGGCACCACAACAAACTACTTTTCATAGCGTTGGGACACAGCGGTTAAAATGGTGTCGATCTGGGTTATTCCTGCAGTGCAGCCGCAGATGCGCCAAACATACTTTCAATTTCAGTCCCAAATTTCTCAGGTTACCAAGCCGACTTCTTCAGGTTTACTTACTTTTTAGTGGCTTCCAAAATCAAGCCATATTGCCCCGATTTCTCCACATCCCTGGAACAAACCTCCATTACGTTTCCATAGCAGAGCCACAGTCAAACGCACATGGTCCATAAAGACTTGCGACTTTAAAATGTCCGTACTCTCCTTACTTTATGTAACCGCTGCCTCCCCTCAAAAAGGCTGTCATTTTAACAGGCTAAATATTTAAACTGTATTGTATTTAATCCAGGTTTAAAGGGGGGTGTCTGTGTGTCCATTTATTTATTGAGAGCATGTATTATTCCAATATGTTCCAGTCATTTAAGCCGCCTTTGTCGCTGCAGCAGAAAGGCAGGCTATAACAATAAAGTTTATTTATTTACTTAAATGATTAATATTAATCTTAGGTATAAACAATACATTTTATATATAATATCAGGTACCTATTTAATTAATATTTATATTACATGTAAATAATATAATATAAAAATAGCAATTTAATTGATATTAATATTAC
>NW_024819274.1:0-1948 GCF_019175285.1 Sceloporus undulatus | reverse complement strand
ATGGGCCGCCCGTGCGGAAGCTGCCTCTCTTTTTGCAGCGTCCTCCGAGGCGGCGGTTTGGAAACTCCGGGTCTGAAACGGACCCAGGTGAGGCGTCTTCACTGCCCCCCGTGTGGAAGCTCCAACACCTGAAGCACGCCCCCTGGGCGGGCCGTCTGGAGGCTCCGCATTCAGCTAAATACACCTCCAAGACGTCCTCCCCTGCCCGTCTGTAACCCGCCATAGTTAGACTGTTCTCTGTCTTGCAGCTTTCAAGAGAAGTGAATGGCTGCTGCCACACAGTAGAATTAATGCAGTTTCACACGACTTTAACTGTCATGGCTGCAGCCTATGGAATCCTGGGATTTGTAGTTTGTTGTGGCACCAGAGCTCTCTGATAGAGAAGGCTAAATATCTCACAAAACTACAAACCCCAGAATTTCATAGCATTGAGCCATGGCAGTTAAGGCAATGTCAAACTGCCAATAATATTTCTTCTTATATCTGTCCTGTGCCTATTTTCTTGCATGTTTTGCTGTTTAAATCCTGATGAAAATCAATATTTAGATATATGTTGAAATGCTATTTTCCAGTCTATTTCAGGGCATTTTCTTAAAATGCCAGTTTCCCATCAAAATATCCACTTCAGACATATTCTGATATATTGTTTCACAACATCACAAGATTTGCTCCATAAAAGTGGGGAACATTCAAGGTCCACTTCAAACAGCTCTTACTGTCAGGAAGTTCATCCTAATGTTTAGGTGGAATCTCTTTTCCTGTAGTTTGTATCCATTGCTCTGAGTCCTGTTCTCTGGAACAGCAGAAAACAAGTTTGCTCCATTGTCAATATGATATCCCTTCAAATATTTAAACAGGGCTATCATATCTACTGTTGGTTTGACTTCTTGGTCTGTCTGTTATTCTTTAGCACAAATTTTCATTTGGAGTTATTCATTTGCATGAAGAAAGACAACATCTGTTAAGCACAGAAGTTTACCTAGCTGGGTCTCACAAGCCGCAACTGGACAACATCGTGTCTAATGTCAACAACCCATATCTAGGCCCAGCACTGGTGCCCACTCCTCAGACTCATGGCTTCTTATGCCACTTTCATATGTGGCACATGAGGAAGATTATCCCCATAATGACCTGTTAACAAGTGAGATCAGGTTCCCACAGCCTGCTAGACATTATTGAGGGGGAAAGAACCTGATGTCTATATCCAAGTGTTAGGTCCCAACTAGAACAGATTCACTGAAGTGGTTTAATTTACATAAATTCAGATAACAGCTTGTCATTGCATTAATGGATTTATTCTGTTTGAAACTGAAAAATGGATCTTGTCCTGATTTTGCTTGCAGATGAAGCATGGAGAGAGTGTCACCCCCCTGTTTCCTTGTTTGGGGTTTGCTGTTTTCCAGCTGCTAACCGAAACAAAAAGAGAGATCTTGAACATGTGAAATGGACAAAGATTTCTTCTGCATATTCCCTGTAGCATCCTGATTGGTGGAAGGGTGGTCGGTAAGGTCTCCCTCCACATCTGAACTCTTCCGAAGGATAGTTGAGATAGTGATGCTTTAATGCCCCCCCATCCCAGAAATCTGAGGAAGAGTGTATTTGCGTGAGTGCATGTGTGTGGCTCCTGGCTACCTACCAAATGTCACATGTCGTTCTTGGGTTCACAAAGTTCGACCACCATTTTCAATCCATAAGGAAAATGCTGGAGGAAATATCGCACTATTGTCCCCATTCATTTGTCCAAGGACAATTTATTGAATTGACTGAAAGGGCCAAAGGAAGGAAGGGAGGTAGGGAGGAAGGGAGGGAGAGGGAGAGAAATAGGTCCTACCTCTCTTTAGATGAGAATGTGTGCTTTTCCCCTTATTTCAGTTTCTGTGCTATAACTTGGAGTCAATGTGGTGAAATGGTTTGAACGCTGGACTGCAACTCTAGAGAACAGGGTTCA
>NW_024819273.1:1267-1948 GCF_019175285.1 Sceloporus undulatus | reverse complement strand
TAACATATGGTTGGCAAGGATTAATGAGCTCATGTTTGCCAACATTGATATTGTATTTTTAATGGGAGGGGTAATTGCCACAAATAGCATCTTGTCTTCCTGTCTTCTGGGGTATTAGCTATTCTTCCTAATTTGGTGTCATCTGCAAATTTGATAACTATGCCCCCAATACTATCATCCAAGCCATTAATAAAGACTAGCATTCAATGATAACCAGATCCATGAAACCCAAAAAAAAGACACGTACAAACTGAGAGCAGGATTCCATTTCAACATCAATACTTTATTTCTAAATGCTTTACAGTTGTCCCTCTGAATTCGTGGTTTTGGAACTTGTGGGTTTGCCAGCTCCCATGCCAAGCCCTGTGCTATTTCCATCTCTCCTCCCTTCCCTTCTTACCTCCTTCTTTTCCGTGCATACAACACACACTGCGTAGCTTTGCCCTGGGGGCTAGCTGGGGGGGCTTTCCTACAATCCAGGGTCAATGAGTAGGGAGCAGGGACTGCCAGGCACTGCAATCCTCTCCCTGCTGGCAAGCCACCATGGTGATCCCCCTTCCCCTCCCAATGTTCTGCACCCTCCCCCTTGGCCAATGGCTGCCCCCCTTGCTTCTGCTCTCTCCCTTTCGCAGTGGGGCTGGATCAATTGAACCTTTTCCAAGGCAATTCCCCCCCCCCCCC